>NW_020201535.1:42141-43602 GCF_001531365.2 Cynara cardunculus var. scolymus
GACAAAACCTGTTATCCCTTCTCAATAACATCCAGACTACGATTTCCAATAAGAACCCTGATCCTAAACCTTTAAATCACAAAGAAATAATGATTCCAGTCCACAGTAATCTTAAAGGATATAATAGTAAAAGTTATATCACATAACACACATACAAATGCCACCTTTATATTCAAAAGTACACCTCTCCTTGATATGCCACTCTTATCCTATGGTACACCTCTCCTTGATATGCCACCCTTATTTCCTCATAAAATCATTTAACAAAATAATTCCAATTAGAACAGACCGCAGTCATAAATGTCCTAATTGAACATCATCAGATCAAAATCATCTTTACCAAAATCCTCATTCTTTATCATAAAAGAATATTAATGATTTATTTTGAAATACTTTATTCAAAATACAAACCGGCAACTTAACTTTCTGGGTTTCTTAATCTCAGCTTTCTGAATGGTGCAGTTATCATATCTCTTAGGAGGCACTACCTCCAGACCTGCCCGACTTCCTCAACCTGTTTTTGGTCAATATAGACTTGGCCGGACTTCATCTCCGGTCAAGTCTTGACCGATAAACTAATCCGGACAACACTTAGTCCCACTCTGCCGGTTTACAACTCTCCTTGATATGCCACCCTTATCCCATGGTACACCTCTCCTTGATATGCCATCCTTATTTCCTCATCAAAACATTTTACAAAAAAAATTCCAAATAGACCGTAGTCAATGGAATTACCAGTTCAAAAGTCATCTTTATCAAATTCCCATTTCATATGTATAAAAGAACAATTATATATAAAAACCATGCACAAGTCATAATACAAATCCGGACAACATAGACTTGGCCGAACTTCATCTCCGGTCAAGTCTTGGCCGATTTACCACATCCGGACAACACTTCGTTCAAGGCCTGTCTGATTTAAAACTTAAGAGAATTCCAACACTTTTGTCCGGATAACAAATCCGGACAACACATCGCCCAAGGCTTGTCCGATTTAAAATAATTTGGTCAACACATGGTCGTATTCATACTTCTTCGTTCAAAATATAAACCCAATATTTATAAATCGCTTATTACTTGTCTGATTTAAAACTAAACCGCTTATGCCTTGACCGGTTTAAGTCTAATCCGGACAACACTCATCAAGCGGTTTACTTATAAACCGTTTAAGCCTAAACCAGTTTACGGCTTAAATCGCCTAACCCTTGTCCGGTTTATGGCTAAACCGCCTGACTCTTGGCTGGTTAAAGCCTATTCCAGATAACACTTCAAAGTTTAACTTTTTAAATTCAAGAAACAAAGTTCCTACTATCAGTTATACAACTAAGAAGAGTTTAAAACAGTATAAACCACTCACCTTGAAAATCCTTTTGAAAACAATTTGAATCAATTATGCTCCAAAAAGAATCCAGTCAACCTTTCTCTTTAAATCGCTCAAATTTAATGAGATTCACCAAGAAG
>NW_020201535.1:45073-54887 GCF_001531365.2 Cynara cardunculus var. scolymus
AAACCTGTTATCCCTTCTCAATAACATCCAGACTACGATTTCCAATAAGAACCCTGATCCTAAACCTTTAAATCACAAAGAAATAAAGATTCCAGTCCATAGTAATCTTAAAGGATATAATAGTAAAAGTTATATCACATAACACACATACAAATGCCACCTTTATATCCAAAAGTACACCTCTCCTTGACATGCCACTCTTATCCTATGGTACACCTCTCCTTGATATGCCACCCTTATTTCCACATAAAATCATTTAACAAAATAATTCCAATTAGAACAGACCACAGTCATAAATGTCCTAATGGAACATCATCAGATCAAAATCATCTTTACCAAAATCCTCATTCTTTATCATAAAAGAATATTAATGATTTATTTTAAAATACTTTATTCAAAATACAAACCGGCAACTTAACAAGTTTTTGGTCAATATAGACTTGGCCGGACTTCATCTCTGGTCAAGTCTTGACCGATAAACTAATCCAGACAACACTTAGTCCCACTCTGCCGGTTTACGACTCCGAGCAACACATGATCCCTTGTCCGATTTACAAAATTCGGACAACTCATGATCCTTTATCCGATTTAGAAATTCAAACAACTCAATATTACCTCGATCAAGTATTGTCCGATTTACATTTAATGTGGACAACACAGCATTCGGTTTATAAACATATCAGGCAACTTTGATCGTATTCCTACTTCTTCGTTTAAAATACCTATCCAATTTTCAAAGATAAAGTTTCCTCAAGATAATAAACCGATCAATACTATGAACGATTCCCTCTAAATCAGATGATACTATGTCCGGTTTATACCCAATACGGTCAAACCCTTGTCCGGTTTAATTCAATCCTGACAAACACTTGTCCGGTTTAAGCTATGTCCGGTGATAGGTTCATAACACAAATCAGATATGCAATTCAAAGTACTTTTAAAATTTTTAACCACTCACCTTTGAAATACTTTTGAAAATCAACTTCTTGAAACTCAGATAGAAAGCAATCCGATCACTTCTTCTTTTAAAACTCTTTCTTAGATTCAAAAACTTGCAAGAAAATGGGTATGAGGGCCACACCCTCATATATATACCCTTTCTAAAAAGGGTAAGTCAGCTCAAAAGCCTTCCCCCCTCTTTTGCATGCATGCCCATGCATAACATAATTCCATACATGCATGCATATTAAAATCATGTATTTTATATTTCATGCATAGAATTACATGCATACATACATAATCATGCATATAAATAACCATTCATACTCACATATTTTTAATTATATGTTTTCACATCATGCTTAAAAACACCCATACTCGTATGATTAAATATATCAGTTTATCATGCTGTCACGTAATCATATAACAATTAATCACGTATTAATTACCTTGGGTGATAATCAAGAACCGGTTATCACAATTCGTTTTAATTATATTATATAATGTTAAAATTGACAAATTTTTTAACATGTACTCTTACATTTCTCAACTAGTTTATCGACTAGTTTTTGACCAACCTGAATAGTTCATAAATTAATTTATCAACTACTATTTAACTAGTCAGCTAGTTTTTATTGTATCAACTAGTTTATTAAATATAATCTAAGACATTGATACAACATCCAACACAAAATCCACCTTCAAAAGAATCCTTGTGATGCCAAAAAGTTCCCATTGATAAGCCAAAGAAGCAAAATTTTATTAGGCAAAAGAACATTTGTCTCTTGGAGTTGCACATCCTCTCTAGAGAAAAGCTAAAGAAACATAAAATATTGTATCTCAACAAATAAAATACAATAACTAATTAATAATATAATACGTCATTTAATTTGTCAAATAAAATACAATAATTATAACATCAAGATGTTGTATTTTACTATTAATTAGGGGCAGATCTAAGAATATATTTTTTGATTGTATTGTAGCAAACAATAAAACAATACGATGATGTTCTTAAGCACCATATTTTTTTTTAAATTAAGACCGACAATTATAGTGGTTGCAAGGGCTCGAACCGGATCCGATTAGATCTGGCCCTGATACTATTAATCATACAATAAAACATTTTCCAAATGAAAATTACAATGCATATGCACAGTTCAAAGAATTGAAAAGTTAACAAAAAAACGTTCCTTTTTTAGAACAACTTTGTTTTTAGACGGAACCTACGACAAAAAGGTTTTACATAAATAATTTGTTGGTTTGAATTACATTATTAGAAAAAAGGAAGTCTGTATGTAGAAACAATGATATACTTAATACACAAAGATTGTGACAAAACGCCAAAGAAAAACTCCCTCGCACTGGTTAATTAATTGATGTAAATGCAAAAAAAAAAAAAAAAAAAAAACCTGGAATCCAAATTAGGAAAGAATCTTCTCTTCTTGCAGCTTAGCACACGTCCCCAATGTATAGTTTCTTCTTGCAGTTACGAGTCTGGGCTGTCTTATCATCCCTTCAATTTATTATCATCCCTTCACTTTCTTAAACCTTGTAAAACCTCCTTTTGCTGATCAAACAACCAACCGATTTATAAATATGGTAGACACACCTTCTATCGGATTAGATTCCCTCCACCGCCTGAAAAATGGAGCCACCCATGTACCTAAATCCATGGTTGGAATCTGCTTGTGTTGCTTCAGTTGTTGGACTTCTTTTGGTTTTAGTAAATTTAATATTTCTTGACCGCTTTGCTTTTTGGGTAAAGTTCATCATCATGAACTTCTTCTTTTTTGGTAAATTTGATTATATCGGAGTTGTTGAACTCACAGGGGAAGAAGACATGAACGATGCTAAAAATATGGTACGTGGTATTTCATTACTTATTAATTTTTAGATGGTGTGATTTTTATGCATTTGTGTGTGGAAGTAAGATTTTTTTTTTAATTTGAACAACTTCATATTTTCATGGTTATATATATCTTACCGGGAATCATCACCTCCATCCGTCCATAAACATAATCTAAGTTTTCATTTTCCAAGTAATTAATTTACATTAATTTTCAAAGCCTACAAATCCATTTCTTTACATTGTAAATGTCGAAAGGAATGATGAATCTTTTGAGAGGGTCAAAGAACACTTGGCATCCTGCCAAGGGAGTTGATACTACCACCTCCAATTACCGGCTGAATTGGAGATATTTTCTATGTTGTCTATGGATATTAATATTAGTGGTTATGGCTTTCTATCTCATAATGAAATATGAAAGGCCTAATAATCGAAGGACAAGAAACGGAGGAGGAGGAGATGATGATGACGATGATGATTATAGGGTGGTGGTGTGTTATGAGGATGTTTGGAAGCCATGTGTGAAAGGAATCCATCCAATTTGGTTGATGGTTTTCAGAGTATTTGCTTTTTTTGTGCTATTACTTATTATTATCCGAAACAACATTGTTAATAGAGGAAAGAAGTTTTACTACTACACAGAGTACGTTTTCTCCACTTCGATGCATCCGTTATCACACCATTCTTGATTCTTTTCTACTTGATGATATACAAGAATCTTGTTTAGCATTCAATTAGTTAAATCTTAATTTACCAATGTTTTCTCTAATTCTGAAATTTCACTTTCTTTTCTTGTGAGTTTATAAGTGGACCTTTACTATGGTTATTATATATTTTGGGGTATGCTTGTAATATTCGGGTTGAGTATTTTAAGAATTAAAGAATTTATTTTATAAAATCTTGATTTCCAAGTTAAGCATGTGTGTGTGTGTGTTTGGGTGTTGATATTGGTTATGGCGGACTTTTATTGAAAGGCGGCCATACACTTGCTATAAATAGCAAGTATATGTAAAAAGAAAAGCTTCTTCTTCTTCTTTTAGAAAGATTTTATGTGAACATTGAGAGTAAAGACTAAAGGTAAAT
Source organism: Cynara cardunculus var. scolymus (assembly GCF_001531365.2). Lineage (NCBI taxonomy): Eukaryota > Viridiplantae > Streptophyta > Magnoliopsida > Asterales > Asteraceae > Cynara > Cynara cardunculus. The sequence goes on from NW_020201535.1 coordinate 48,945, forward strand.
CGCAGGCTTAATCTGATCAACATTCTAAGGTGAGTGTTTATGCTTTGAAGTATTAATTGTTGGTATAGCAATTTTAATTGCCTTTGGAATTGACTTATTATGATTCATTACCTATATATTGTACGGATTTACCTAAACCAGACAAGTGGTGTCCGGGGTTCTATCTAAACCGGACAAGAGGTGTCCGGGATTTACCTTAAACCAGACAAGGGGCGTCCGGGTTCATCTAAACCCCTTAAAGATATCTGAAGTGTTTTCTTAAATCGGTCAAGTGACATCCGGTTTACATCATAAACCGGTCAAGGTTTGTCTAGGTTAATGGCTAAATCGCCCAAGTATTAAGCAGTTTAAACCTAAATCGCCCAAGTGTTAATCAGGGTAACCTTAAACCAAGAAACATCACCCGAGTGTTGTCCGGATTAGATATCCGGACAAGTGATATCCGGCTTACATCTCCGGATGATTGTCTGGATTTCATATCCGGCTGAAACTGGTTTGATACTTCTATTGATTTAAACTTGCCAAGAGAGATGTAATGGCGGTGTAACCGCGAGAGTGGTGTAATGGTGGTGTAACCGCAAGAGAGGTGTAATGACGGTGTAACCGTGAGAGAGGTGTAATGGCGGTGTAACCACGAGAGAGGTGTAATGGCGGTGTAACCACGAGAGTGATGTAATGGCTGTGTAACCGCGAGAGAGATGTAATCTATAATAAATATAGATAGAATGCTTATGATTGTACAGGTTTGATTGTAAACTGCTAGTTTGGAAAGTAAGTTATATGTATGAGATTTGTGCACGCACTAGACCTTTTGGGTCTAACGCTTAGTTGTTGGACTAACCTGTTTTGTAGGCCATCATACATCGCAAGACAAAGGCAAGGAGAAAATTTAATCGATGATATTTAGATGCATATAAATGTATTAAACAAAGTTTTTGTTAGCCCATGTTTTGTAAACAATATTACATTCTGTGTTATGAATATGATTATGTAGATTATCTATACATGGAAATTGTGGGTTGTTACAGTTGGTTTTAGAGGCTTAGTTTAAGGGGTCTGAGTATTTGCAAAATACATAGACTTAAACTAAAGGTGTGGAAGTTATGATAATAGGTTTCACTAGGACTATGAACATGGGAATATGTTATAGCTGATCCTATTATGAGAAAGAGAGATTATATATATGACTGATATAATCTTGAGTGATGGATAGACTTGAGGATAAACACATTATTATGTTTTGATTATGTGAATAATCATACATGTTTAAATATGACAGAAAGAGACGTACAACTCAGAAATGGCAGTAATTCTAATCAATTAGAAAAGACTTCTACCGGTTATGAAAGAGGACGAGGAAGAAGAAACGTAACCCAAGGAGAGGACTCGGAAAATGTGATGACAATAGAAGCGGGAAGTCGCAGAAGGGGTCGAGAAAGAGGTAGAAGTACTAGACAAGAAACTCATATGGAACAGGAATTGTCAGCCCAAGAAAGTTCAATGTCTGGCCGTGGTAGAGGAAGAGCAAGGGATGGACACAATGTTCCTGACCCCAGATTTATTACTCAGAAAATGCTAGCAGCTGAGTTGGGAATATTCCAAGAGAGTTTGGTGAATTTGTTAGGACGTTCAGTTCCAAATAACCGAGAAATAAGAAGAGATAAACATCAAGAAGAAGCTGGAGCTAGTACACCGGTAACTGGTACATCTGTGCCCCTTACTTCGTCTTCAGTTCAGAAAGTAGGGAATATTAAAATGTTTCTTGCCTGTAAACCTCCTAAATTTTCTGGTGAGCGTGACCCTGTTAAAGCCATGTGTTGGCTTAAAGAAATTGAGCTAAGTTTGCAGATTAGTAAAAGTGCAGAAGTAGACAAAGTTATGTTTGCTGTATCCCGATTTAAGTCAAGTGCTTTGTACTGGTGGAAAGTTCTTTCAAGTTCGGACCCAAACATTCTAAAAACCATGTTGTAGGAGGAATTTGTGATCAAGTTTAAAATGCAATATTGTCCGGAAGCGGCAGTATGAAAGTTAGAAGATGATTTCTTTCGCCTAGAACAACGAAATATGTCAGTTCGTCAGTACATGGAAGTCTTCATGGAACAATCCCGGTTTACTGAAGCTTAGATTATATCAAAAAGTAGTAAAGTGAGAAAGTACATATGGGGTTTAGAGTCTAATATTCGGAAGTATGTGATATCTAGAAATCCGACAACTTTTCAAGCTGCAGATGACGCTGCTGAGATACTGGAACAAGACATCAATCGACAACCACAAAAAAGGGTTGGAGATAAAAGAAAAGAGGAAGCTGCAATGACTGATTTCCGTAGACCAATGTTTATGGAAAATTGAGTGGACCAGTCCCAAGGTTTACTGATAGGGCATGCACACGATGTCACAAAATACATCAAGGAAATTGCAATATGGAGTCGCGGGTATGTTTTAAATGTCAGGAACCAGGACATATAGCTCGAGACTGTCGAATGATGCGAAGTTGTTTTACTTGTAATTCCTCTCAACATGTAAACGCTGATTGTCCGTAAGCGAAGGGACGAGGGTCTGGTTTTGCTGGAGGTCGAGGATCTGGATATTCTGTGGGCCAAGCATCTGGTTATATGCCAACAGGTCGTGGTTCAATGGACACTCGTATTTATCTAAGTGGTCGAGAAGAGATACGACGTGGGGAGTCAAATATTAAAGGAAGAGACTTTCAGATGACGAGAGGCGAGGCGAAAAAACATCCTAAAGTGGTGACAGGTACATTCCTTGTTAATTCAGTATGTGCCAAGGTTATATTTGACTCTAGAGCAAATCATTCTTTCACATCTTCATCATTTGTTAACTGCGCACATTTAGAATCTAAAGCGTGGATTTAATTATGGAAACAACAAATGATAGTGAAGTTTCTGTTAAGGAAAGGATAGATGAATGTTTTATAAGTATAGAAGAATGTGAGGTGCCTATACAATTATTTCGTTTACCTTTAAGGGAATTTGATATAATTATAGGCATGGATTGGTTAGCTAAAAATCAAGCTAATATAGTCTGCGATGAAAAGATGATTCATATAGACTTACCAGAAAAAATGAAAGGTTTTAATTTATGGGGATCGACGAGATCGCTATTCCAGTCTTATCTCAGTTTTAAAGGCTCGGAAATATGTACGAAAGGGATGTACTAGTTTTCTTGCCTATGTTATTGACATCAAGAAAGAGAAAGAAAAGATGGAAGATATCCCAGTCGTGAGAGAATTTCTTAAGGTATTTCCGAAAGATTTGATAAGTTAACCTCTAGATCGAACGATAAAATTTCAAATTGAATTACTTCCTAGAGCAGCACCTGTTGCACGTGCACCATATAGGTTAGCTCCTTCTGAATTAAAGGAGTTAATGTCACAATTGACAGAATTGTTGTATAAAGGTTTTATCCGACCAAGTACTTCTCCATGAGGTGCTCCGGTGCTATTTGTGAAGAAGAAAGATGGATCAATGAGAATGTGCATTGATTACCGGGAACTGAATAAATTGACAATAAAAAATAAGTATCCTCTCCCAAGAATTGATAATTTGTTTGATCAATTGGTTGGGCTACTTATTTTTCGAAAATTGATTTACGGTCCGGTTATCATAAATTGAAGATTTGGAATGAAGATGTGTCAAAAACAGCATTCCGTACACGTTATGGTCATTATGAATTCCTGGTTATGCTATTTGGACTCACAAATGCGCCTGGAACCTGTACGGACATGATGAATAGGGTGTTTCGTCCCTATCTTGATAAATTTGTGATTGTCTTCATTGATGATATTCTGATATATTCTCGGTCAGAAGAAGAAGATGCTCGTCATTTGAGATTACTCTTACAATTGTTGAAACAAGAGAGATTGTATGCCAAAATGTCAAAATGTGAATTTTGGTTGCAAGAGGTTCAGTTTTTGGGACATGTTATCTCTAAAGAAAGCATTAAAGTGGATCCTCTGAAAAATTGAAGCTATTGAAAGGTGGGAAGCCCCAAAGACTCCAACTGAAATAAGAAGTTTTATAGGGATTCGCTGGGTACTATCGTAAGTTTATACAAGATTTCTCTCATCGAGCTACTCCATTGCAAAGCTGATATGAGTTGTATGAAGCACAAGTTCAGGCCTTTCAGATGTTAAAGGATAAGTTATGCAGTGCACCAATTCTATCCTTGCAGATGGAATGGAAGATTTTTGTGGTATATAGTGATGCATCAAAGATGGGTTTGGGTTGTGTACTGATACAACGTGAAAAGGTAATTGCTTATGCTTGAAGGCAGTTAAAAGATCATGAAAGATAGTATCCTACTCAAGATATGGAATTGGCAGCGGTAGTGTTCGCTTTGAAGATATGGAGGCACTATCTATACAGAACGAAATGTCAAATTTTCACAGATCATAAGAGTTTTGAACATCTGTTCCATCAGAAATAACTGAATATGCGTCAGAGACGATGGTTGGAATTGCTTAGTGATTATTATTGTGAAATTTTGTATCACCCAGGAAAAGCAAACGTAGTGGCCGATGCGTTAAGCCGACAAGAGAAAAGTGGAACTATCAAAGCTGTAGCTCTACAAGTTGAGTTACTACCAAGTATTCAGGAAGAATTACGAGAACTTCAACATGAGGCCATGAAGGAAGATAAGATAAAATAGGAACATTGGGTGGATTAATATCTGAACTGGTGTCACACCCCGTTAAAATGAAAATACGAGATGTAATAGGTAAGCGAGTCACAGCAGCAGATATTAAATAACACTATTCAAGTTTTACAAAAATTTCGAATTTAACAACCATAACCAAGTTGGAATAGAATACTTCTTTACAAAAACTTCAAAATGAACTTAATCGGTGTCGTCACATATATGCTCCAAAACTTCATTTCTTACTTAAATCCAGAAAAGCATAAAACAACGTCAACTACAAAGAGTTGGTGAGTTAACGGGTTTTCATATGCACAAAACATTACAACGCATAAATCATTTACTTGCAAATTTATACATAAAATTTTTCACATAATAAAAGTAAATCTACCATTGTTGGACCTTAAATTCAGCTTTGATATTGATCTAATACTCTGAATGAACACAAAGACGATTAAAGTGCAGCGGAAACAATAATAAGAACAGAACAGAGTAAATAAATCAAGAACACACAGTCAAGATGAGGAAGAAGATGAACACAGGAGAATTGCATCAAAGGTTTTTCAATTTATTCAATTGAAAATATTGACGATTACAATACAGGAAGCACACCGATTACAAAGGCCTTAGCCGCTATTTATACTAGTTCCTAACGACCTTACTGACAAGAACTTGACGCGTGAAATCATCTAAGTTGTCCAAATAAATTCTATTAAGTCCTAGTCACGTGAGAAGCACATGCAGCTAACAACCTTTGAAAAACTGTTGGAAGAGGATCTTCACAAAAGACGAAATCCGCAGACCCTCTGTGAGCCATCTCAGAGGCTCTGCTGTAATTGACTTGTATGTTCTATTTGCCAGAGGACCATTTTCCAAAACCTCTGAAGAGACATCAGAGGTTCTGTCATTCTTTACTTGCACGAATATACATCTTCTGTCGCTAGTCCTCTGTTGTCTTCTGTGGAAGATATCATTATGTCAAGACTTGCAGAATACTTTTTCATACTCTTACAAGAAGTGAATAATAGAGCTAACAATCTCCCCCTAAGTATGAAAAAGTAAATTTGGACAAATGGGTGCAAGAATTGACTAAAGAAAGAATACAAGAGGAGATTAAACTCATCATCTGAAAAAGAATTACAAAAATGAACGAAGTGAAAATATTGAGCAGGCCTATACTATTATAAGAGATTAATCCACAGCAGAGTCTGGATAGTCATCTACGGCAAATTGCAGATCAGACTTGATGGTTTTGTAGACTTTGAATATCCATTCTCTGAAGGAGAC
>NW_020201535.1:55337-56718 GCF_001531365.2 Cynara cardunculus var. scolymus
AAATTTGGAGGCTAAACATGGCCCCACTTAAATGTCGCCAACACTCTCCTCCCAGGGCTCGAACTTGGGTTCATGACTATGCCATGCCCAAGCCTTACCACTAGGCTGGAAGGTCTTTGACTCGAAATCTTTCTGGCTGTAGAATTTGACTTGAGCACGCATTACCTCAATCAGCCTTCTGAGAGAAATCGAATATGTTGACCTCCTCTCCATGTATTTGTTTAAGATCTTGTGTAAGAATATTAGGTCAAATACGCAGAGGTTGTGGAGGTCAGCATCTGTGAAAGTATATAGGTTTCCATCATCCCTTTGTACCACGTATTGAGTGTATAGCACGGTCTTCTTTAGCATAGTGCGCGAAGAAATGGTTTCGAGTGAAGTGATCACATGCTCTAAGAAGACCTGCTCTGGTGGCCTCGTGAGTTTTGAGAAGTGGAACTTTGCAATGGCAGAAGGCATTCCTGTAAGCTTTGGGTCATAAGGGGGCTCTGTGTCTGAGGATGAGTAACGCCACCGCAGAATCTCCTCAACAGTCGTTACGGGCTCTGTACGCACCCTTTGTGTAGGAATCTTGTTCATGGATTCAAGGATCTCAGATACCCTCCCTACCGTGGCAGATTATGGCATTCTGGATTCTTCTTCTAGTATAGGCCTCTGGGTAGACCCCTCTGGTAGGATAGGCTTGACAGTTCCTACCAGAGCGTCAAACGTACCCGTGGATGTTTCTTTTGGTATCTTCGCGAGTTTGGAAGAAGAGCCTTCTCCAACTCTAGGGATGGGGGCTCTGCCCTTTCTCGCCTGTGCCTCTGCCAAAGAAGCCTTTAGTGCTCGAACAAGATCCGGGTCATCATACTCTTCCTCATTGATCTCCTCTGGCGTTTCAGAGCTTGACCCCTTCTATGGCGACTCCTCTACTGCTTTACCCTTGCCTTTCCCCTTAGGCTCTGGAGATTTGTCTTTTGAGAATAGGACTGTAACAACTCTGCATTCTTGAGATTCCAGGTTAGGACCATTCTTCGGGAGTGTTCTTGGGAGCTAAGCATGTAGAATTACCCTTACTTAGAGTTCGATCCTTCTGTAGTCGTCGGCTTGAACAGAGGCTCTGGTAGCGAACACAGAGGCTCTGGATTTAGGTGCAGAAGCTCTGTGACCTTGTGACCTTGCACAGAAGCTCTGTGACCTTGTACAGAAGCTCTGTGACTTTGCATAAGAGACTGTAACTATTCTTGGAACTCTGGTATTCTTGTTTCGCGGAGGCTCTGTGAATGATTCACAGAAGCTCTAAGCTCATCGCTTCACAGGACTCTACGACTCTCTTCACAGAACCCTACTGCGATCTTTTATCTTTTTAGGCCCTGTTAACCCTTGTTTAATTATTCCA
>NW_020201536.1:0-1997 GCF_001531365.2 Cynara cardunculus var. scolymus
AGAGGACCAGTTTACAGAACCTCTGTGAGACACGACAGAGGTTCTGTCACTTGAGACTTGAATGCTTGAGCATCTTCTACTGTTGGTCCTCTGTGGTCTTCTGTGACAGATCATCTTCTGTCAAAACTCGCAGTTTACTTTTTCTATACTTTTACATTTAAGGAAATGAGAGCTAACAAGGTTTGTTAGAAATAAACTAAGAGTTTGTGGTTATGAGTATAGAAAAAGTTTTTGAACAAGTAAAAACTTCTTTTGAAAAAACCTTAAAAGATTAGGTTTAACAAGAGAAATGTGTATCAAGAAACAATATTATAACCATGACATAGATGATTAAAAACCTTTATTGTTTAATGTATTTAAGAGAACAAGATTCTTAAAATTGAGTAAACGTTTCTTATAACAGTAGATAAAGAAGAAAAAGAAGATATCGACCTTAGATGTAAGAGAGAAGAGGTCGAAAGAGTTTAGAAGGTTTTTGAGAGGTCTTGCTTTGGGAGAATTCTTGCAAAGTTTTGTCTAAGAATTTTGTAAGCGTAAAGAGAAAAGTGGAGAAGAAGTCTCATATTTATAGGTAGGAGGAGAGAGAAATAATATGAGAGAGAGAGAAAAGACGACGGTTTGGGAAAGTGGTCATGATGGAAAAATACCACGTTCTCATCCATGATTGGATGGCATTAAATGAGGTAGCGTAATGATAGAACCTTCGCGCATAGTAAATAGAGAATGTCGTCATAAAGACGGTTCATTAACTATTTTCTTTTAAAAAACAAATAGTTTTTAAGAAAACGAAGAGTTATACAGTGTCTAAAGAAACACTGATAAGACCGTTTAAAACAATTTATCACTGTATTAAGACATCAGATTCAGTGATAAGAGAGTCACTGAAACTGACATTTAAAAAACATTTTAATCACTGATAAGAAAAGATTCAATGATCGTTTTGAATTTTAAGAAAAGTATAAAGATATACTTAGAGATGTGGTTAGTGACAAGAGAATCACTGAGACCACCTTTTAAAACGTTTATCACTGAAGATGAGAAAGCTTCAGTGAAGGTTTTAAATTTTAGAAAAGAAAGGAGTAATCATACCTGAGAAAGAATAGATATATTTACTCAAAAGTTCAGTGTTAGAGATAGAGCATTGAATCATTTCACTTACTGAGTGATGTTTAATAGTTGAAGATTAGTTTTCAGTGTTCAACATACCCAATTCGCTGATCAATATATTAAATCTTGTCTCATCAAGAGGGTTGGTGAAAAGGTCAGCGAGTTGATACTAAGTTGGAACGAAGTGAAGTTCAATATCACCATTCATAACATGATCTCTGATAAAATGATATCGGATCTCCATATGTTTGGTCTTGGAGTGAAGTACAGGGTTATTTGCAATAGCAATAGCACTAGTGCTATCACAATAAATAGGAACCTTTGAAAACTGAAAGTCGTAGTCCAGCAGCTGATATTTCATCCAACGAATTTGGGCACAACAGCTACCAGCGGCTACATATTCTGCTTCAGCTGTTGATCTGGACACTGAATTTTGCTTTTTGCTTGTCCAGCTCACCAACTTTCCACCTAGAAGCTGACAGCCTCCAGTAGTGCTTTTCCTATCAATTTTGCAACCTGCAAAATCACTATCCGAATAACCAATAAGGTCAAAACCTGAACCTTTAGGGTACTAAATACCCATATTAGGAGTTCCCTTAAGATATCTGAATATCCATTTTTACAGCGATCAGATGAGATTCCTTAGGTTCAGCTTGATATCTTGCACATAAGCAAGGGGAGTACATGATATCAAATCGGCTAGCTGTGAGATACAGCAGGGAGCCGATCATTCCTCTGTAAACAGTAACATTTATAGGCTTTCCATTTGGATCCTTGTTGAGAGTGAGTAGAGGAGCTATTGGAGTCTTCATAGATGAACTGTTGGATAGATCAAACTTCTTCAGCATGTCTCGAACATACTTACTTTGGTTGATAAAGATACCTTTATC
>NW_020201536.1:2282-22245 GCF_001531365.2 Cynara cardunculus var. scolymus
TTGGATACTTAAGGTCAAGAAACCATGGAGGTTGTTCAACATAAACTTCCTCTTGAAGTTTTCCATTAAGGAAAGCGCTCTTTACATCCATCTGAAAGACCTTGAAGTCTCTATGGGCAACAAAGGCTAGAAAGAGTTGAATTGCTTCGAGTCTAGCCACTGGTGCGAAGGTTTCGTCATAATCGATTCCTTCTTTTTGTCTATAACCGTGAGCAACAACCGAGCCTTGTTTAGGGTTACCACACCATCTTCATCCAACTTGTTGCGATAGACCCATTTGATGCCTATCACTGATTTGTCAGATGGACGTGGGACAAGGTACCAGACTTTGTACCTATCAGACTCAATGAGCTCTTCTTGCATAGGAAGAACCCAACTAGGGTCAGAGATAGCATCTTTGATTTTCTTGGGTTCAACTAAAGAACGAAAGTTGACGAAGAGACAGATATTACCTAGACCACGACGTGTCTTGATACATGCATCTGGATCACCAAGAATTTGATGAATTGGATGGCTTTTAGTCCATCGTTGAGCCGGTAAAGGGGCTTCATCTGAATAGGAAAGTTCAGGCATGGAAGATGAGACTTCAACAACAGTATCTTCAGCAATATGGATTATTGCCAAAGGAGCCTCAGATTCAGCGACTAAAACAGGTTCAGAAACTGAAGGCATTTCATTCACTGATGGATCAGTGTTTGAAGTAGAAGGAGGAACACAGCTAATGGGCACTGCAGTGATCTCTGAAGAAGATGCGGTGGAGTGACTAGCTGTAACTAGAATGATGAGTGGATCATCTTCAGCTTTGGGAGATTCAGTATTGAGAGAAGCACTGTAGGAAGCTTCAGGTTGTCCATAGTGAGAGATCATCCAGTTTTCTAAAATTCATCCTCATCATTTAAGATGGGTTTTGAATTAGCTGACTGAGATTCGTCAAAGGTGACATGAATAGATTCGTCAAAGGTGACATGAATAGATTCCTCTACTGTCTGTCTTCGTTTGTTAAATACTCTGAAGGCTTTGGATACAGAAGAATATCCAAGAAAGATTCCTTCATCAGCTTTGGGATCGAACTTTCCTAGTTAGCCACGGTTGTTGAGAATGTAACAAGTACAACCAAATATGTGAAGAAAGCTTATGGAAGGCTTTCGTCCATGGAAGAGTTCATAGGCTGTCTTCTTGAATCTTTTCACGATCAGGGATCATTTTGAGTGAAACAAGCAGTGTTGACAGCTTCAGCCCATAATTGAGTAGGGGATGGGATTCGCTAAGCATTGATCCAACAAACCTCAATGTTTGTTCGATTTCGTCTTTCAGCGACCCCATTCTGTTGAGGAGTTCTCACTGAAGAAAAATTGTGAGAGATTCCCTTGTTCTCAAAGAAGTTATCCATAGTACTGTTTTTTAATTTAGCGTCGTGGTCACTTCTAATAGATTGTACTTTAACATTGTTCAGTAATTCTATCTTTTTGATGAACGAAAATGATTTATTCAGGTGCTTCATCCTTGGATCTGAGAAAGAATACCCAAGTGTACTTGGCATACTCATCAACAATGACAAGTGTGAACTTCTTTCCAGCTAGGGATTGCACGTTGACTAGACCAAAGAGATCCATGTGCAATAGCTGAAGAGGCGCAGTCACTGACGAGATTTGCTTCGACTTGAAGCTAGCTCTTATGTGTTTTCCTTTTTCACATRCGGAGCAAAGAGATTCCTTTGCAAACGARTGTTGAGGAAGACCAGTGACAAGATCATTTCTTGACAGCTCACTGAGTGTCTTGAAGTTGAGATGAGATAGCCGTTTGTGCCATAACCAGTTAATATCTGATGAGGCTTTGGAGAAGAAGCAGCTATTCTCGATGAGAGAAKAATTCATATTGATGATGTATACATTCTCTAGACGAGAATCGGTTAGAGCAACCTTATCATCTTTGTCAAGAACATGACATGAATTCTTTGAGAATTTAACTGTATAATCTTTATCACACAGTTGACTGATGCTAAGAAGATTGAGCTTCAGTCCTTCAACATATGCAACGCGTTTGAAAGTTGTTGCACCATTGGTTAATATACCAAAACCATTGGTATATCCTTTTCCATTTCCACCGAAGGTTACGGAAGGTCCTCTTTCTTCCTTGAACTGAGTTAGAAGAGTTTTATCTCTAGTCATATGTCTTGAACATCCGCTATCAAGATACCATATGCCTTTGACATCCTGAGCAAGGAAACAAAATAAGAATGCTATTGGTACTCAGCTATTAGGGTCCAGCTTTGTTAGAGGCTTCATCATCTGATGTTGAAGAACCAGCATCAGCAGATGGCATCACCGAACCTGAAGAGGTTTGAGTGGAAAGAGGAACAACCTCTGACACTACTAAGGTAGTTTCAGTACAAGTCTTCACTGAGCCTAATAGAGAGGCTTTAGTGGTAGGAACTACAACATCTGATACTGAAGACTTTTCAGAAGTTGTCTTCACTGAGCCTAAAGAAGAGGCTTTAGTGGTTTTCTTCACCTTGGTTGCTAGTGCAGCTTTTGTGGATGATTTCGCCTCGGTTGATTTCTCAGCCTTGGCTACTTTCTTGCCCTTAGCTAGTGAACCAGCTTTGGCGGAAGAATGACACTTGCTGGCAATATGTGTTTTCTCACCATAGTGTTTACACTTCCTAAAGGTGAGAGTATCTTTAGGGCTAGGAAATATCAGACTAGAAGCGGGACCAACACCAAGAATTCCCTTCTCATTGGTTATAGGAGGAACCTTTGAGGAATTGGATTCCTTAGGTGAAAAGTTCACCTTGAGCTGTGACTTGGATTTCTGATGGAATTCAGATTTCCTAGTCCCTGAATAAGAAGAAGCTTTACAAGCTGAAGGAATAGACCTAGATCTATTAGACTTATTAGACTTCTTGGGAATAGATGCTGTGACAATCGATTTACCTTTGTCTTTGCATCCAGAACTCGAAAGAGTTCCTTCAAGATGACTCTCAGTAAAAGGAGAGGACTGAGAGGAAGAAGTGTTGGGAATAGAATAGATGAAGGTATCAAACTTGAGCATGGACCTGTGTTTAACACATTCTTCCTGATCATAGGAGACTCCTAGACCAGTCGTTATCTTGGCGGGGATCTTAGCGTTAATGATCTCAGAGGCCTTGATGGAAGCTTTGCACCACCCTTCAATGGTAGCTTTCTCGACCTTGAGTTCAGCGATTGCTCGCTCATGCTCAGCGATAGCCTTCTCACGTTCAACAGTGATGGCTTGGTTTACAATAACCTGGTCTTTAAGATTTTCCTCGACAGAGGTCAGTTCTTTGATCTTAGAATGGCAAATCTTCAATTGCTCTTGAAGATCAACGTTAAGCATTTCTGCTTTCGATTTGCCATTGAGAGCATTGTAAAGGTCAACCGTCAGCGTATTCAGTACAGAAAGACTAGAAGAAGAAGAGAGTTCATTCAGGAAACATATCTGAGTAGAAGAAGAAGATGGCTCAGAGGAAGTAGATCTTCTGAAGATCCTTCATCTGCATCTATGACCATCAAACAGACATAGGCTTTATCGTCTTCATCTGAGGATGATTCATCGGATGACTCAGCCCAGTCTTGTTCTTCAGCAATAAGGCCTTTAGTCTTTCGCTGGTTGTTCGTCATCTTCTTGTACTTCTCCTTCAGTTTTGAGTATTTCTCATCTTTGGTCCTGAAGGAGGAAGGAGCTTTAGAAGATGGCGTCGCAGTCTTCTTTGATCTGCATTCACCTACAAAGTGTCCGAGCCGGTGACAGTTGTAGCAGAAAGCTGAAGCCTTGTCTATTCTTTCAGACTTTGGCTTTTCCCTGATGGACAACTGAGGAGATCTGTGGAAGTTGCTCTGACTGGCGAACCTCCTAAATGACTTAGTCAGGAGTGCCAGGGACTAATCAAAATCTGTTAAATCAGATTCTGGAATGTCCTCAGAGATGGAAGAATCTATCTCCGTGATAACAACGGGAGGAAGGGAAGAAACAAAAGGGGTAGAAGTTTCAACTGAAGAAGCCTCAGAGATTAAAGCCAAAGGAGAGCTTTTCATTTCCCTGGACTCTTTTACAAGATTCCTCTTCAGTTGACGAGATTGCTCATGGTTAAGCAGAATCCCGTATAAAGTAGAAAGAGAAAGAATGGACATGTCATTTGACATCTTGAGTCCCATGGAAAAGGTGTCCCAAGACTCAGGAAGGCATTCTAGAAACTTGGTTAAAGTTTTAGAATTAGAATATTCCCTGCCGACATCCCTAAGATCAATAAGAAGACAGTTAAATCTTTGATGTACTTCAGACAACTTCTCAGAATTTCCACAGAGAAAGCTTTCATACTGTCTTACTAGATTGATCTTTCTAGTCTCTTGAACCTAAGTGGTTCCTTCATATTGGACACAAAGTGTGTCCCACATGGATTTAGAAGTTTTGAGTTTCATCACTGAGTGATAAATCTCATCAGGAAGAGACATCGTTATTATAGACCGAGCACGCATGTCTATAGTTATTTTCTTCTTGTCCTCATCGCTCCATTGATGTGGGAGCTTTGGAATCTTCCGTTCAGGAATCGCGGCAGTCGTAGCTGTTACTGGAACAATTGGAGCAATAGCAAATGGAATATATGGCCCATTTTCTATATAATGTGGAATTTCAGGATCAACACCTTCCAGAAATAGGGACATCCGGTTCTTCTAGCGACTAAAATTATCACGGACAAACCGGGGAGGTTTGGCAAGAGAGCCATTATTTTGTGTGTGTGTGTGTGTTTGTAATTTGTAAAGCCATTTGTAAGCGGTAAAGTTATCTAAGAAAGGAGATAAACTAATATTGAAAACAGCTAAACAGAAAGAGAGAGACAGAGAGAGAGAAAGCACTGCTCTAATACCACTTGTTGGTCCCTTGAGGGTCTACAAGAAGAGTAAAACAGTTTGTAGAAGGAGGGGATGAATACAAACACAATATTTTCAAATTTAAAATATATATTGATAAAGAAGATCAATACAAATTTTACAAGATTGTTTGCGGAAAGATAAGGTGATAAAAACCTATCTAAACAATCTTTAGTTACACATTAAATCTTAGCAAATACAAGAAAAGAAATGTTGTAGAGAAGATCCTTTACTTAAGCGAGAAAATGCTTCAAGTAAGAATTAGGGTTAAAGGGTGAGTTGCGCACACTCTGCATGGAGAAGAAACACTTTTATTTATACCCAATGCATTAAATGTTCATTTAATGCAATAAGGTAGGGTTAGAGTGCGTGTCAAGCCTTAAGAGGAAGGTTTGTCCTTTGCTACAGTGAATAGTACAAAAAGCACTATTCAAGAGAAAATATCCTTACCTAAAGTTGGTGGACAATAGAGTCGACTAGTCGGCTCCGTACCGTACCAACTTCCATAAGGGTATGGGTTTTGTCCTTTGTGTGCATAAGGACAAGACAACAACAATCGTGCTAAGCAAGCTTCCTTTGATCGCTGAATGCTGGACTGACCTGAAGGTCTCTTCATCATTCGCTGAAGCTTGAGCAGTCTTCACACATATGTAGACAAGCTTGTAATCACTAAATACCGCTTCAGATCACGTACTCGCCAGTCTCTAATCTTCAGTTTCAGTCTTCAACGTTTGCTGAAGGTTCTTTGGTATGAGTGTTGTCTTCTTGAAGTATTGTTGTCTCTAATAGATTTACAATGCAAGTTCTTAAGCGATCACTGAACATGCTCAATGAAGATCGTTGGAACTGAAAAGATAGAAACAAAAATACAACGTATAAGTGAAAAGGGATTATCATCAAATCACTGAGAGAGAGGATCAACAGATGATGATGAGGGATCATTTGTAGTTGACGTCTCAGAAGCTTCTTCTTTGATATCCTTGGACATCAAGCAGAGATAGGTCGTGTCTTCCTCATCAGATGATGATTCATCAGACAAATCAGCCTAGTCATGCTCTTCAGCAACAAGACCTTTGGCCTTTCGCTGGGAACTCTTCATCTTCTTGTACTTCTCCTTCAGCTTCAGGTATTTGCCATCTTTAGATCTGAAGGAGGATGGGGTTTTAAAAGATGGCGTCGCAGTCTTCTTTGACTTGCACTCACCAGCAAGGTGACCTTTGCGGTGACAATTGTAGCAGATTGCTGAAGCCTTGTCAATATTATATGACTTTGGCTTTTCCTTGATGGTCAGCAAATGAGATATGTGGAAGTTGCTTTTTCTAAAGAATCTTCTAAAAGATTTAGTTAAAAGCACCAGTGATTCATCAAAGTCTGCAAGATCAGACTCTGATAGATCCTCAGAGTTAGTAGAGTCTAACTCAGTCATAGTAACAGGAGGAATAACTGAAGAAAAAGAATATGGGAGTTCAGTTGAACTATCTTCAGAGATCAGAGCTAACGGAGAGCTCTTCATTTCTCTAGAATCCTTGATTATATTTCTCTCAAGACTGCTCATGATTGAGCAGTATCCCATATAAGGTGCTAAGAGAGAGAGAGAGGACATGTCGTTGGATATCTTGAGATACATGGCATAAGTATCACAAGACTCAAGTAAACATTAAAGAAACTTCATTAAAGTTTCAGAATTGAATATTCTCTGCCCACAGTTTTTAAATCGATAAGAAGACAATTAAACCGTTGGTGTACTTCAGAAAAAGTCTCAGTCTTTCCACAGAGAAAGTTCTCGTATTGTCTTACTAAGTTAATCTTCCTCGATTCTTGAACCTGAGAGGTTCCTTCATATTGAACACAGAGAGTGTCCCACATGGATTTCGAGGTTCTAAGCTTCATCATAGAGTGATAAACCTCGTCAGGAAGAAACATAACTATTATAGACCTCACACGAGTATCTATAGCTATCTTATTCTTGTCTTCATCACTCCATTGATGAGGGAGCTTAGGAATCTTCCATTTAAAAATCACGGCAGTCGTAACTGTTTCAGGAACACTCGGAGAAATAGCATATGGAACATATGGTCCATTTTCTGTATAGTGTGGAATTTCAGGATCCACACCTTCCAGAAAAAGGGACATCTGATTCTTCCAAAGACTAAAGTTGTCTCGGATAAATCAGGGGAGGTTTGGCAAGGGAGCCATTATCTTGAAAGTGTGTGTTTGTGTTTTGTTAGGCCATTTGAAAGTAGTAAATTATCTATAGAGAGAGATAATAAAATGCACAAAAACAACTAAACAATAAGAAGAGAAAACACTGCTCTGATACCACTTATTGATCCCGTTGGGATCTACAAGAGTTTTATAGAGACAGTTTGTAGAAGGGGGGATGAATACAAGCACATAAAACATTTCAAATTTAAAATATATATTGATAAAGAAGGACCAATACAGATTTTACAAGATTGTATGCGGAAATAGATAAGGTAAAGATAACCTATCTAAAACAATCTAAGTTACACACAAATGACCTTAGCAAAGAGAAAAGATTTGTTGTCAACACTAAGAAGGAAAAGAGTTCTTTCTGAGTAAGAACTTTTTAGAATGCTTTAAAGGGATTCTAACTTGCTTGAAAATAAGTGTAAGTGTTCTTTAGATGTGTGTGTATGCACGTTGTTTGCATGGAGAAAACACTCATCTATTTATACTCATTGCATTAAATACACATTTAATGCAATGCAATAGGGTTTGAACACGCGTCAAACTTTTAGAGAAAAGTTTATCCTTTACTACAGTGAATAGTACAAAAGCCTATTCATAAGTAGACATCCTTTCATGGAGTTGGTGGGTAATCGAGTCAATTAATCGGCTCTGTACCATACTATACTCCAGAAAGGGTATGAGTCTGTCCTTTGTGTGTGAAAGGACAAGACAAAAAAATCTTGCACAACAAACTTCTTTTGATCGCTGAATGCTGGAATAACACTGAAGGTCTCTTCAGCATTCGCTGAGGCTTGGGCAGTCTTCACACATATGTTGACCAAGTTGTAATCACTAAATGCCGCTTCAGATCACGAACGCGCTAGTCTCTAATCTTCAATTTCAGTCTTCGACTTTCGCTGAAGGTTCTTTGGTGTGAGTTTTGTCTTCTTGAAGTATCAATGTTGCTGATGGATTTACAATACATGTTTCAGCGATCACTGAACAAACTCAGTGATGATCGTTGAAACTGAAAGACAGAAACATAATACTTCGTAAAAGGTAAAAGAGATTATCATCAAATCAATGAAAGAGAGGATCAACAAGACTTCAGATATGAAAAAATACCTTATTCTCCTACTCTTTCAGTAGTTAGTAAATTTGTCACCAGCCATATTGTTTATGATCAGGTCTTATTTTTCTAGCTTTCACAACAAATCTGTGATTCTTTTTTTAATACAAAATATAAAATTAAAATTGAAAAGTTTAATGTGTTTATATTCAACCCCCCTCTTTTACAAACACATATTGTGTAAGTCATTACATATCATGACCAACAATAAGGTCTGGGTCTTTAGAGACTCTCCTCAAACGTCACCTATTCGAGTCCTGCAAAGGCTATCATGGATTTTTCTGACTGTTTTTCAAGGTCCTTGGGATTAGTCGAGATGTGCACAAATAAACCCGGACACCATGATTAACAAAAAAAAAAAAAAATCAAATAGTGTATGCATGTCAACTAGTCGATTTTGTTACATCTAATTTCACGTTGGCTGTAAAACATAGTTCAGGCTATATTTTTAAGGTCTACATGGTTGACTTTTGAGAAGTTGCATAGAGTTTTTGTAACCGAAACTGGTGATTAAGGATAAATATAAGTTCGTATATGTAGCATACAAATTGATGATTAATTTTTATTTTTTTGAAAAAATTGAAATAAAATACATGACCGTATATTAATATAAACATATATTCATTTATAAAAATAAGTAGAAACATATTTTCATATTGAGAAAATACTATCAACTTATCGAATAACTACATTACATATATTATTTTGACATTTGATCCATAAAATAAAAGTAAATGTCTGCAATTTAATCAGGGGCGGATCCCTATAGGGGCCTTTGGGGGCCATGGCCCCCCCGTTTTTATACATAAATACTATAACTAAGGTATTAAAAACATATATATTAAGTAGCTTAGTTGGCAATGTTGCTCAACCTTCATASTTGAGGTTGCTGTTTCAAATCCCATCCCAATCAATTTTTTTGAACTTTATATAATATATAAATTATTAATATTTAATTATATATATTAGTTTTTATACAATATATTAATTATATGTAAATATAAGTTTTTAAAGTAAATTACACCGGTATTACTATTTCTCGGTTAATACTTTGAATATTTAAGTTTTTAGAGTAAATAATATAATATATTAATTATATGTAAATAATGTTTAAATTGGTATTTACTATTTTTCTCTTAATACTTTGAATGTTTCGAGTTTTAATATTACATTAATCAATCTTTTTCTAAAATTTAATAGTCTAAAAATAAATCATTTAGATTTACAAATTTTTACAATAATATAGCATCTTCAACATATTCTTCAAAAAATTTCCAAAATGGATGATTAAAACTCTATTAAAACCATACTCGAGCTCCCCGCCCCAGCCAATCTCCCATTGGCAGGAAAGTCGTTTCGATCCAATCCATTCTTRGGATCAAATAAAGACAAAAAATTATATGTTTTCTCTCATTGTAATCAATTTTTATTTACACTCTCTCATGTTTTCTCCGTTTTGGAGAATTTTGGAGAGTCTGTTGTAGCAAAAATATGCCTAAAATCTCCATTTTCTCAATTTTGAAAAATCTATTGAAGATGCTCTTATATTTCGGCCCCCCGGACTACAACGGTTGTGTTCCGCCCCTGAATTTAATTATTAAAAATATAACAATCACTCATTAGTATATATAACATCAATAATATATTGAAGAAATATTTAACAGTAAAATCAAAATTCATGATAGAAAAATTGTACTTTGATACATACATACATACATACATACATACATACATACATACATACATGTGTGTATGTAAATATGTGTTTATGTATTTGTTGTGTGTATATGATGTTAGCAATAATAAGACTAATTAATAGAAAATTATGAATTTGACCCTTATGTTTTTATCTCTATTTTACAATTTTTATGACAAAAAAGTGAATGTGGTTTAAATGTTTTTTAGGTTGGCCATTTCCACTAATTCGTTATATGTCCACTCTTGTAAGGGGATCTTGATCTTAATGGACTTGTGTTGCAAGGGTTTTTAATTTATGACAAACATCTAACCAACTCCATGATTATATATACCAACAAAGCATTTTGAATGTTGGTTTATCATCATTCTCAAGAACAACATCAAAAACATGACCAAAATGCCCCTGAAGTCAACAAAAAAAAGTTAATGGTAATGAACAAAATATGAAAACATGAGCGACGAATATATAACAAAAGAATTGTAGAGACCAATTTCGTTAAGACTTACGTACTTTAGAGACGAAAAGTGCAATTTACTCTAAATAATAATGACATTAACATGTCCATTCATCATTAAATAATTTCTAAAAGTGCAATTCACTCTAATAATTATAACATTACCATGTTCATTAGTCATTAAATAATTCCTTTTAAAGAGAAATTTTAGCCACACACATGTATCCAACACTTATTGAAAAAAAAATTAGAAGCATGATGTGAAAAAATGTATGCTAAAGGTACACCTACATATTAATATTATCAACATCAATACATTATTTTTATATTTTTTAATGTATGACTTGATCTGACCATAGTATAAATATGTATGCATATAACATCCTATAAAACTCTATTTTGAAAGTACAAATTTTTGTTTAATGACCTAATGAACACGAAACTTAAAGCTCGTTAACTTTATGTGTTGTTGTTTCAAATTATTGAGGGTATTTATGTCAATCAACAAACTCATTAATGTTAGTTTGTACAATATTTCTGTTAAAAAAAGGAAAATTCATATGAAATTACGTATGTGACCTTAAACAATCATTATTATGTTCTGTCATTATTAAAACCCATCTTAAATATCAAATTAAGTACATGTGTACAACTACACGTATCCAAACCATGTTCATTAATGATTCGTACCTTTTAGTAAACTACGCTTTTTAGTCCCTATAATTTATTGAAAATTGCTATTTTTGTTCTTATATTTTTAAAATTACAGTTTCATCCTTATAATTTATAATCTGTTGTTGTTTCATCCCTATGGTATACAACTTAAATTTATCATTGTGGTTTATAATTCTTTTATGTTTTCTTCACTCGCACCTAAAAGGAAGAGTTAGTCTGACTCTCGGAGATGAAATTAACAATGGATTGTAAACCATGGAGACAAAAATCATAGTTTTAAAACCACATGGACGAAAATCGCAATTTTACATATAAGTTTGTTTCTCATGATTTTCTTTTTTGTTTTAATGAAGTTCAATTTTACATATAAGTTTTATGTGGACTAATTTATGATTGTTATTGTACAACAATGATTTCGATGATGAAACTAAAAGCAAATTCTAATACAAAATGGGAATTAGTGTAGAAGTTGTCATTTTGACTTTTGAAGTTAGCAGCCATAGTTGCTTACTAGTGACCATCATGCTTGCTACAATGGTTTCTGAATTTAAATAAGATATATTGATAATAGATTGAAATTGTGAATATAACATTATAAAAGTAGCTATCAAATTTTTCACACCAAATCATTATACAAAACTTGTATACATAACAAGTATTCAAAAATAACACATAAGCATGTTATCCTCCACATCCCATGTAAGCATACAAGACTTTTCACAGTTTCCCTTTCCCCTTATTCTATGTTTAAGCCCGATCTATAATGCACATTTTTTAAATACAAAATGACCTTAAGGTCTAATGAGAAATCCCTTTGATACAATTACAAGATGAAAATCACCAATTCATGTTTATAAACCCATATTTATAATAATAACAAATATATATCATTTTGATATAACAAATCTCATTTATTCCATTCAAATATCCAATGATTTAAAAAACACTTCATGGGTAAAACTTGTAGCAACATATAGAAATTTATACAACTTCTCGCATCATATCCTAGAGGCAAGACCAACCAGAACCCCTCTGGTCTTACCAACCAAAAGCAAGGCCATTATAACAAGTGTTCACTTCATCGCATCAATATGATGCGATAACAATAATTCTCACACCATACTAGTGCGATAAACCCAATTTGTCACATCACATTGATGTAATAAATGTAACATTTTGAATGACGACATAATTTCATCGCACCACCCTATGCAATAACATTCACACTTGTCGCATCATATAGAGGCGATAACAGAATCTCATGATCAAAAGATCATCATTTGCAAAATTTGATTATGTCACCCTTATCCCAATATACCCAGCTCCTGATTATGTCATTTTTATTACAAATATATACTCAGCTTCTGATTATGTCACCCTTATTACAAATATATATCCAGTTCTTGATTGTGTCACACTTATTACAAAGATATACTCAGCTCCCGATTATACCACCCTTATTATCAAAAATACTCATCTCCTGATTTTGTCACCCTTATTATAATCAGATGATAACATTGTATCAAAACCCAAAATTTATGGTAACAATAGCATATACAGACATGTATCCACGTATGAGACCTTACCGTTTCATTACTCAAAAACATAATAAAGAATGTTTTCAAAATAAAACTCATCTTAATTCATAGAGATGAAGACAAACAGCAGCAAATAATCAGATTATGAATCACATAATTCAACTTCTCCCTTTTCTTTCTTATGCTCTCTCTTTCTCGGTTCCAATGAACACACACAGAGAAAACTCACTTTTTTTTCTCCACCAAAAATCAATGAGTTAAAGTTAACATTTCATATATCCACCCATAAACAAATAAGAGGCGGTGATGAGATTGCTTTTTAAATTATTAAAGCAAGTAAACACATTTAATTCCTCATTTACCCACTTTCTTTCTTTTAAGTTTTTACCTTCCCGATGAAATAATATAAATCTCACATTTAACATGAATTAACAAATATGAGGCGGTGGGAGTTTAAAACATTTTAAGCACATTGACACATTAAACCCCTCTACTTACCATAACCTTTCAATTAAAAATAACCCCAAACATTATAACCAAATAACCCGCTTATCACACAGTAGTCAGACAGACAGCGAGACAGACTAGTTGAATTTAAGAGACAAAATTTATGTCAAATCAAATGAAAATTAAATGAATTTTTGAACCATAAAAACGCTACCTAACTTGAATATTTTATATTGAAAAACGTAAGTATAAGAAGACGTGATTTGAAGCTAGAAAAATGAAGAGAGTACCCAAGAATCGAATCAAATATGACATACCAGTCAGATTTTGGTTGCTTTTTACATTCCTTTTCTCTTAATAAGGTGATCGATAATTGACAAAACATTTATTTTCTAGAACCTTATTTGTTTGTTTGAAATTATAAGTATTTGATTTTTTGTTTTTAATATCTTCCTACAAAATGTAGAAATGTAAGTAGGGATAACTTGAAAGATTAATCCTTGTCAATATAATTAGGTTTTGTGGAAAATGGATCAAAATGCAAAAAGTTTGGTTTAGTTTCTATTTAATGTAACGAAAGATTTTTATTTTTCTCAATTGATGTAAGACATTTTAAAATTTCTTATTTTAAAACCTATTTTGACCAATAACTGACACAACTTGTAACACTAATTGGCATGAATACCAGTTTATGAAAGGTTTACAGCAAAAAAGGTTATGACGGAGCTAGTGAACTAAAACCTTAACATCTATGTCATCAAATGTTACATTTAACAGAAAGTTTTAAAACTTTATTACATTGGTTGAGTAACTTCTAAATTTTGTTATATTAAATAGAAAAGTTAATTTTTTTTATTAAAATGATTAAGAAAAAATAGTTTGTTATATTAAATAAGAACTAACACAAACTTGTTTGCACTTTCATGCATTTTGTCTTATCTTTTTGCATATATGTATATGTATGAGGAAATTATACCTTGGACCTTTGCCGGTGTGTTCTCTCTATGAGCTTTTATCCACTAAATTCATTTATTACACCAGTGATCATTGTGGTTGGAAATTCATTTCGGTTTTGGTCTCTCTAACTAACAGCTTTGTAGTAAAGATCAGTTAAGTCTCATCATGTTAGGAGCAATGGTCGATCACGACGATGGTCATGGCAAAAGAAAAGCAGTTGTCGATCTCGGTGAAGACGGGGGAGATGTTGAACAGGTTGAAGGTTCGTTTCAGGACTTAAAGTCAGTACCATCATGTAAGTTGTTGGAGATGTGCTGGTGGGGAGTCGTGATTAAAACATGATATGTCATGGAAGACGTCAGATACACACACACACAGTCGCAATCATTTGCAAACCTGTTAATTCATACAAATCAATCTCAACCATTCATAGGTGTTAATTTATTAAACCTATTACATCATTTTCATAATCATTTTTCCTTGTTTTATTTGTCCATTAGTGTATAAATTGAGTCATTTTATGTCATTTTGTGCTTATATATATATATATAGAGAGAGAGAGAGAGAGAGAGAGAGAGAGAGAGTGTGGGGGTAAGATCAAATCACTACAAGAGATAGGGTTTTTAGAGAAGAAAGTTTTAGAGAAGAATTCAGAAGCATAACTAAAGGTGATTTTTAGAGAAGGAATTATACGACAGATGTGAGAAGTGTAACTAAATATAAGATGATTTTCAGATAAAGATTTGAAATCAAATTATTCGCAACAAAAACTGTCCCTAAAGTTTTTAGAGACATTTTCTCAGAAAATCTTCTCTAAAAATCAAGCAGAATTTTTAGAAACGCTCTTCAAAATGTCTCTAAAAAAATGTTGTTTATTTTTAAATTAATAAAAAGTTTCAGATGCACTTTTATAGATTTTAAAGCTTCTCTAAAAGGTTTTTTTTAAATAAATCAAAATTCAAAAATATGTAATCTATATCTATACTATTTTATAAAGTAAATTTGCCCAAAGTCTTAAAAACAACTTAACATGCATAAGGTAATACCCTTTAATGCAAAAAGTCTTCCTATGAATAATTATCTAGGAAAAAGTTATAGTTATATTATATATATGGAAAAAAAAAGTTATAGTTATATTATATATATGGAAAAAGATCCAGATAGAAAATATTTGTTTTGTAAAATTAAAAAAAATATTAAGAAAGTCTTGAAAATGTACAATCTTTTTATGCATTTTCAATTTAGGGTACCACCCTTTAACGCAGAAACACCCTCACTCTCGCACGCCTTCACTGCCTCCAAACCCTAATCACGCTCGCACGCCTTCACTGCCTCCAAGCCCAACGACCGGCTCTCTCTATCGCACGCTGATTCAGTCTCCAAGATTTCCCCAAGTAGCAGACAATTCTTTTTTCCTAAGCAACGATTCAGGCATTCATACTCTCGAGATGCAAGTTTTATTTGTGGTTATCACTCGAAGACATAAATCAGGTATACCATCGATTTAGGTTTGATTTTGTTCCCCTCGCTTCTCTGTTTGATTTCATATCAATTCATACTGTCCAACACAAATCAGGTATGCCATTGATTTAGGTTTGATTTGATTCCTCTCGCTTCTTTGTTTGATTTTGCTCCTCTTGCTGTTGATTTGATTTAGGTTTGATTTGATTCCTCTCGCTTCTTTGTTTGATTTTCCTTCTATTGCGTGGGTACACAACTGGTTATGATCACATACTTATGTCTTGATGAACATACCCAGCAAGATTGATAATGCACTTTTCTCCAGATAGTTATCAATGAAGCTGCAAAAGATTGGGGCTTGCAATGTATTCGTTGTGAAACAAGTAAACTGTAGTATTTCAGTCAAGCATAATTTTAACTTGATACTTTCCAAAAAAAAAACTTTGTTATGAATACTATGCCTTACATCTGAGCTCTTTTGTATATAGGGGATATATCTCCTCCCTGTGGTGTAAAAGAAGGTATGAGGATGCAGGCAGAAGCTGAGCAGAAAAAGAGAGCCCAAATTCTGCAGTTGGAAGGTAATAAAACCCCTATAAGGTGATCTTTATAAAAACCCCTAGGGTTCCAATCAAATCTCATTTTTAAGTATATGGTTCAATCTTAAAAGTCAAAGTGTTCCTCCATTTATCGATGGAAGGAAGTATTTTTTAGCTTCATGTATGCATTTCCCTTTTACACTTCAGCCTGTTTTTGCAAGGGTAGACAAACTGAGTCTTGAATATGGCGTTAACAACTTTCCCTTTTAGGTATGTTTTAATTTTTTTGGCATCATCTAATTATTAAATCATTCCAAGTAAATGTATTCAACATATTGATACCTACTGTGTGTAAAACTAATCTCTTGTATGTATGTGTGGAAATTGGTGAAATTAACTTGAAAAGCACAGGAGATGGGCTAGAGGCTTATGCACTTCGTGGATGAAGTATGCAGTACAAAATTATTCTTTCATTAGTTTCTATTGTGTCATTTTGCCTGAGTTCCTCTGTCTGACATGCTGCTACAAGGTGGTATTTGTGTAACCAATCAAGATAGCTTGGGCTATTACAACTTAAAGAATGGGATGAACGGAAACCTCTGTCAAGAAAAAGAATAAATTGAACGAAAGAGGGTACAAACGGTGCACAGAACCGGAAGCACAGATAGTGGTTGTTGTGAAGTGTCTCTTTGGAAGTCGTCTATTAATTGTGTTCCTTTACTATATAATAGGGAGGCGTCCAGAGAGTTCATCTGCTAGATGGGAATATAGCTGGAGTACTATTGAAGGAACTGTTTCAAAGAGATGGAGTAGGGACTATGGTGGCTAGGTATGCATGTTGCAACTGTCTTTGTTAATTATTTATAACTCAAGATTTCTACACATCCATACTGCATCTGGCGTGGCTGAATGGGTTTAGCTCATATGCTGCTATGTTGGTTTTTTTACCCTTAAAAAACATCCTCCAATGGTGTGGAGGGGATTGATAAGTGAAAATGATCTATATACCCTGGGTATAAAACAGTGTGGTATTAACATCACCCAGATAAAAACAAGGAGAACTGACCAGACAAGTACCATGATACTGTTTAGTTCGTACTTTTCAGTGATCTTTATGAAGGTACAAGGATGGCGAAGGTGGATGACCTTGTTGCAATAAGACAACTTTTCAAACCATTAGAAGATTCTGGCACTTTGGTCAAGAGGACCGATTAGAAGGTTTGTGTTGATGCATTCCTTTTAAATTATTGTCTCATAATATTTCATTTATGCTTCAATAACTGTTGTTATGTTGTTAGCTGCTTAACGCGTTGGATTCTTTCATTGTTGTGGCGAGAGAGGGCCAAATTATCGCATGTGCAGCTCTGTTTCCATTCTATGAAGACAAGTGCGGGGAGGTTGCTGTCATTGCTGTTTCTCCCGACTGTCGAGGACAAGGACAGGGGGACAAATTACTTGGTATGCCTACTTACCCATCTTTAGCACAAACTCATATATATATAATATATATATATATATTATTCTTTCATTAGTTTCTCTTTTTTAAGCTGCATATATGTTTATAGTGTTCTATATCAGATATGTAAAAAGATGATATTACAAGTGATTATATTTCTTGTTAACATTTGTCATTTCATCAGCTTGACATGCTACAAGAAAAGAATGAGAATGTCCTTGAGAAGGTCGGTTCGTAATTTTTATATTTTCCTTGCTTCTATCTGTCATATGCCTACTGTGGTACCCTTGGTTTATATGGTCTCGATTTCAATTGTGCATCTTAGGTTTGCTGAAGAAAGTTGTCAGGATGCAGAGACGAGGGTTAAGGAGCTTGAGAAGCATGTCATATCCTTCTCATTTTGGCAACTACTTCATGATGTATGGTAGGATGCAACTTTCCAAACATTTCTATTTCATTTCATTTTTTACCTCTAATTAGTTGTTTCTACTATGTTCTTTGATTTCTAGATTGTTGATTAGTAATGGAAGTTGGTAAAATAGATTTTACAATTTCATTATGTCTTTTTTTAATCTGGGGGTTTTGCTTCCATGCTTGGGTTTTCTTATTCAAGGCATATCATTATTCTATTCTTGATAATAAGAGCACACATCTTTATAACTATGCTCTCTCCATTTGTATGGAGGTACTATTAAGTTGTCAATAAGTTGATTATTTGCAAGTGGCAGTTTGGTTTTTCAAATTGTGACAATATGTTTATGAGTTGCAACTAGAATATAAAACTTCCATTTGGTAGGTAATAAACCATTGTCATGTTCTGTTAATTTTTAAGTTTTTACATTATTGAGAGCGAGGAGATTGTGATTGTTTGGGCATGTTTGTAGGAGGCTATCACGACACCCGTGAGGAGAGTAGAAAGTGTGTCAGTCGAAGAGGTTGGATATGGTGGCCTTAAAACATTTTCTAGGACATACCTGGTGCACTTGAGATAAAAGACTAGGGTAGTAGAATCGATGTGTTTTTCATGATTTCTGATTCGTCCTTGGGTCGTATAGACATCACCTATATAAACACAGAGCTAAGGTTCTAGTTTTGTTACTGGAGCTACCATAGCCGCACAACCATTATTCAACCTCAGGTTCGTCTATCTTCCTCTAGTTGAATCTGTGCATTAACTCTATACGTTTATCAACATCGCTTAAAATCTACAGCTGTTTTTCTCTATGCTCGGTAATTGTTTTCATCTAATTGTTCGTAGGGGTTTCAATTAAGTTGAAATCAGATGGTTATTCTGTGCATTGTAAACTTATAGCCTGTTTTCAGGGCAATCAAAAACCGGAAATTAGTTGTCAAGCTTTAATTTTAATAGAAAACACTTTCCATGAATCGTATTTTTTTTCACACTGAGAAATTCATGTGACCATATACGAATAAAATATTTCGACTCTGTAAATCCCTTTAACTCAGGGGATAATGAAGCCAATGAAGGTATAGTTTGCCAATCTCCCCTGTAAGTTTGCCATGTTCCTAAGTCCTAACACCATGGCTTTTCTATACCCTTATGTTCATTATCTTGAGAGAATGTAGTATAATTTAAGGTTGCTCTTCATGCAACTTAAAGTGCACAGATAACTAGCTAGCATTAGCTTTTAAAATACCTTTTTTTGTAATTACTTCTCGTTATGTAATGTATAAGATATGAAATGAGTGCTACATTGTGTAGAATGCAGGTTGATACGTACTTAATGTTGCTYAGCATTAGTCGAGGTCATTCTCCATCTTAAAGATTGCAGGTAAATAGTGTTTGAAATWGTTTTTGTTTCAATG
The DNA here is from genome assembly GCF_001531365.2 of Cynara cardunculus var. scolymus. Classification (NCBI taxonomy): domain Eukaryota; kingdom Viridiplantae; phylum Streptophyta; class Magnoliopsida; order Asterales; family Asteraceae; genus Cynara; species Cynara cardunculus. The sequence continues at coordinate 21,547 of NW_020201536.1, forward strand.
CCAGTTCTTTAAATGCATGTTAATGTGTTCACYGCTCCAAAGGAGAAGTTTGGTAACTGCTATGGTCAGGACTCTGCCTTTTTGTTGGATCCAACAAAAACTTTCATGTTCATAGTGCTTTTTCATGTTCATGATTTTCAACACATTTWATTGGTTTTTGCAGGATCYGTCTTGAAACGGTCCTTTCTAAGTTAAATGTTAGTTGCTATTTTGCAATGCATTTATGGATTATCAAGGTATGCTTCCTCTTTKCCCAGTTTCATAAACTGCTTACCTATTAAGTTACAAGTTACATGTAYGATCAATTTCACATTCTTCATGCAACCCATTTGGGAGCTTCCAAATTCTAACAATACCCAAAATTTAATGCTTGTTGGTACGGTGGCCTGCTGGTTTGGTGTTTCTCGTGCAATTTGTTCTTTGGAACAATGGGGATGATCCAATTCTAACGGTTGGTTTCAAGATTGTGGCATTGAGAGCCATAATGGTTAAATTTAAATGTGATGTATTTATTAGATTCACTTGCCTCCTTACTTAAACTAGAATCTCATGCCATGATCCAATCTTTCAACACTTTAGCCAAAACAAAATGAAGTGGTAATTGTTCACTAGTTATAGAGATGCTCATAATTCAAAAACTTCTGATATTGGCTTTGTAGCATGTAGATTCTCAAGCCTGGTGTTAAAGGAATTGTTTTT
>NW_020201536.1:22670-37852 GCF_001531365.2 Cynara cardunculus var. scolymus
TTTAGAGAAGCTTTTCTAAAAACCTTCTCTAAAGGTAACTTTTAGTGACGCTTAAAAACTGTCATTGATGCTAAAAAACGTCACTAATACATATTTTTAGGGAAGCTTTTCAAAAAAATTCGGCCAACCTTTAGATACGCTTTGAAAGTGTTTCCAAAGCCTAAAATAAGCTTCTCTAAATGTCAACATAAATGTACCCTTCGAAAACCCTYCYWAAAACCTTCTCCTACCGTTATATAGGGAAGGTTGCTAACGGAAGTAAAAAGCTTCTCTAAAGGTTTTAGAGAAGCTTTTCAAACTTTTAAATACAAAAGAAAAGCTTCTCTAAAGATCATTTTTCTTGTAGTGAATGTTAACCAAAGTTTTTGTGTTAACTTTACAAACCATTTCAGCCAATCACAATCCATATTTCTATTAGGTTTTGATCTAGCTTACAATTTAATGCTAAGGGTAGTTGAGTAATTTCATTTTTATGTAACTCCCATGTCATTAATTGGGAGTTACAAAATCATAAATCCCTAAAAATGTGCATTTTTAATATTGATATTTTTTTTTAAATATTGATCTTTCATTTTTGTTGTTTTATGAGTTTGTGATTCATGGAGGAAACACGATAGTAAAATTTTCAGTATCATTCAAGCTATTATGGATAAACACATTGGAAAAGAACTCGACATCATTGAGAAGATTAAAATGGTTTATGGTGACAATGGGAGTTCGAGTTCGGGAAGTAAGGAAAATAACCAAAGCGAATGTCTTGGTAATGAATTAATATTTTATTGTACTCGTTTTAATCGAAATTATGCTCATTATGATGTGTTGTGTTTTTTGTAGTTCATATTGTGTTGGTAGTTTTTTTTTAATACGTACCTAATTCACATGTTCAAATGGAATTCCATGCCCGACCCATTTTCATATGGTCATATAACCGACTTTTATGAATCATGAACCATTGTGTTCATGTTACTACTCTCATTTGAGTATATATAACACTTCATGAACGAAATTTTGTGTCATATGAACAAAAGTGGCATTTTTGAAGCTTGATCCCAAATCTTTATATTTGTGTAAGTGCTTGCACCTGGTGTTCATATATGTCAATTTCTGTAAGTGATTGACTTGGTATGCATACGATGGGGGTTATGTGTTCATATATTTTCTATGATATTCTCTTCCTATGTGGCTTCATCATGATCACAGTTGTATACGTTCATGTTAATGACCTCCATCATATGAATATCGGTTTCTGTTAGTGATCTCACATGCTGTTCATATATGTTCATGTCAACTTACCGAGTCGTTGGTTAAAATTTTTCTCCCAAATCTTTTTATTAGCACCGTTCTTGCACCTGGTGTTCATATATGTCAAATTGTATAAATGATTACACCCGATGTTCAGAGTATGGGGGTTATGTGTTCATATATGACCATACGATGTTCTCTTCATATGTGGCTTGATTATGTTCACAATTTGTTCATATATATTCATGTCAATTATTTTCGTCTATGAACAGCTTGTGAACTCGAATCAAATTGATCTCACCTACTGTTCATATATGTTCATGTTCATATATGTTCATGTTCATATATGTTCACATTACTCATCTCATGGTCATTAATGATTGATCTAACTAGCACCAAATAAATCTATACACAATTTGTTCATATATGTTCATGTCAATTATTTTAATCTATGAACAACTTGTGAACTCAAACCAAACAGATCTCACCTGCTGTTCATATATGTTCATGTTCATATGTGTTCACATTAAATATCTCATGGTCATTAATGATTGCTATAACTCGCACCAAATAAATCTATTTTCTGGTTGTTGCAGTTGATTACTCTAGTTATGTAATATTAATGTTCATTGATTTTACTAATTATGATGGTATCAATAAGTGTTCACATACTTACACCCTCTAAACATGAAACAGAGTACGATGTCGAAGAGTGTTTAAATGGAAGCAAATATTTTATCCCCAATGTTGATGACCAGTTTAAACCAAAGATCAACGCACAATTCATAACTAAAAATGTAGCGGAAAAGATGTACAAGACGTGCGCGGACAAGGCTGGGTTTGATATTAGTCTTCATGCCATAAAAAAACAAACAAGAACGAAGACATACAAATAAGATGGTTTGTATGTAGTAGGGAGGGAATACCAAATAAAAAAGTATTTTGATTCTATGGCTCTTTAGTGCGACGAGAGGAGATAACGTAATACGAACCTTAAACGGCGTGAATGCAATTCATGTATAAAAATCCATTTGACAAAGGATCGCTCCTGAATGTGTTCAAAATGAAGGAACTATTGTTCACAAGCTGTTCATATTGTGTTCATACATTTTTTTTTATTTCTTTTCATGTAGCAGCTATTCTTATTATGTTCATATTGTGTTCATAAATGCTATGCAGTCCAAGTTCATATATATGTCAATTGTTGTGTTCATATGGTTTTTACATTAACAAAAATCATGGTATTTTTTTATGTTGTAACTCTCAATTAATGATATGTGAGTTATATAAAAAAGTAAATTACCTAAATACCCTTTCCAAATTTGTTCACTTATCTTTATGAAATTTTAAATTTAAAAAAATAAGTTTTTATCATGATTAATCACAACCATTTATTGAAAGATTCAATGACCAAGATCGGTTAACAAAGTTAACACAAAAACTTTGGTTAACATTTGAATCTGGCTTTCTATATATATTAGGTTCGAACCCATGTATTACACGGGTATTTTACAAGAATTAAATGAAACCAGTATGCATTTTATAAAGAATTAATAATAATATGAGTAAATATTAAGAACTTGTAAAACAAAATTTATAACATAACGTAAATGAAATTATGGAAAGGTAAGTAGTTAAAATATTAATAGAATAACAATCACGTATCATAAATTACTAAATAATTATTTATTTACAACATTCTTTGTTCTATTGCTAATTATATCATCATCATCTATAATTAATACTTTTAAATCTTGCCTGCTTTTAACTCTAAATAAAGCAACATATAGCTGACCATGGATGAAGATCGGTTGTCTTAGAAATAAACCAACCTTCGATAATCACTGTCCTTGGCTTTTATTTATGCTCATGGCAAAATATACAACAATTGGAAATTGTCTCATTTGAAATTTGAATGGAATCCTTTTGCTTGTAGTTGTCAAAGACATTCTTGGAATAAATGTCTGGCTTCCAATATTGCTTCCAGAAATAATCTCTGCTTCTATAATCCGATTTCCCAAAGATAATGGCCGTAGTATAGTTCCATTACATAATCCAAATTTCGGATCAATATTCCTCAGTTACATGATTGGAACACCGACTTTTAGTAATATCTTATGGTTTGGTAAACCTAATAATTTAAGACCATTTAAGACATTGGGAGAGTACAAAGTTTTTATCAAACTCGTCGTGAAGTTACTCTGATTCACATAGGCTATCTGAACTTAAGTACCCATTTCCGTCTCCAGGGAACAATGATAGCAAACGATCATTTATTTCTTGAACGACTTCATGAATTTTGTGCAAGAATTGCCTTTTCCTGAAAATAAGATGAATTCTTGATATTTACAAGAATTGAATTAATTCAGATATAGGATCCATTGAATCGATAATGAGAAGATCATGAGGTATATCAACAACTGTCTCACCATCATTGACATTACCAACCTTGCCTTCTCCTAAATCTAAAATCCAGTTGGCAAAAACCCTTATCTGTTCAATTTCAGAAGATTGACTATCAAGAGTTAACCTCATGTTCTTAGTTAACCTTAGGACTTTGCATTTTTCCCAAATATAAGATGAACTTAACGACGCATTAACAAAGTCTTGTCTACTTGCGTTGGGAATAACCGACTAAATTTTTGTCTGAAATCTCCTCCAAAAACAACTACCTTGCCACCAAAAAGCATTTGTGAGTCACTAATGCCTCAACTATTAAAAATATCGTTCATACTTCTATCCAATGCTTCAAATGCATGTCTATGAACCATTGGTGCCTCATCCCATATAATCAATGTAGTCTTTTTTATTAACTTCGCAACATCACTGTTTGGCTTTATGTGAAAAAGAGAATCTTCATTAATAATTAGAGGGATTTGAAAGCGAGAGTGTGTTGTCCTGCCACTGGTAAGAAGTAAAGAAGCAATAATTAGCTATGTTATAATCTAGCTCCTTCGTAATCAAACGATTGTTTGAAGATTCAAGAGAATCATTATCATGGTAAGGCGTAGTGGTGAAGTTTTTTTAGGCTGTAATTGTTACGAAGTAAAATCTTTTCAATTTCAAACAATGTCAGGTTCTTGACCTGTTATTCATTCAAAGATAAATCTGTAAAAAGTATAATGTAAATGTAAACAATCATTACATAAAAATTGAAAGTAAAAGAATAATTTAAGAAAAAACACAATAGTTAACAAATACAAAAACAATAAATTATATAGTATTTAAATAATAATTGTATAAATCTATATTTATAACAGATAATTAACATACCTGGAGACTTTAGTGCAATTCGTTGATTGTAAAGAATGCCATCTGCTAAGTATTGACTGTTTGAAATCAACATGGTTGCAAATAAGAAGCGTAGATAAAACCAGATTCGGTTAAATGCCTTTTTTTCCTTTGATTCCAACGTCGCTCTTCCAGTTTCCACACAAACTCTGTAGGGAATTCAACGTAAGTGAGTTTCCGTGCTTGTTGATAAATTTCATTACACCTCATTCAAGTTAAGAACATTGAAGACGCCACAAATGGTCTGTTTATGACATTTTCAATATCATTGTCAGCACCAAATATGACTTGTTGTTGTCCAGGAAGATGGAAAGGAAGTCTGAAAACAGAAGGAGTCTGGTAATAAACATCGTACCCAAAAATATGCCATGAAGCTTCACATGCAGATATATATCTACAGGCATAATATTTCTTTATTTCATCAATAGAATTAATAGTAACCTCATCATTACTGCTTTCTACAACAACAACAGTAGCCCTATCCGGACCTTTGTTGATATATTCGAACAAATATTTGATCGAAGAAGCCTGATTGCACCACTCAACATTAATGTGTGCTTTATATCTTTTCAAGAGATGTTTGTTATATGGAACGACATTTCTGTTATCTAGTTTAACACTCAACTTTTCAATAAAACGTCTATCATCTCGTCTGTGATATAAAGGATAACCATTAACATCAATGGAAGTGTGTTCAGAAAATCTTTTCAGATAGTTTTGTGAACACTTTCTATGAATCATACAACGACAGTTAATGTTCTCTTCACCACAAGGTCGATGGATCATGACCTCTTTTACAAGTGAGTACAAATCTGGATCTATGTTTTTGTCTGGGGTCTCAGCTGAGATAATAGGATGAATTTGTTCAACAGTAGGTAGCTTGAAAACAGAGTGCATATATAGACATATATGACTATGAGGCAACCCACGCTTTTAAAATACAATTGTATAAACAACTACAAAAAAGTCAAAATTTAATTTAATAAAGATAAAATCTTAGTATGAAAACTTTGTTAAAACTGTTTTCATAAATTCAACAAACCTGACTGAATTTTCCTAAATAATGCACTGTCTTTCAACTCATTAATAAGTGCATCAAACTTGATCTTAAATATACGCCAAAGAATATCAGGCCTGTCTTCGGGATTTAGCATGGTGCCTTTAAGAAACCTTTTAATTTCTGGCCATTTAGGATTACATGTCATGGTTAAGAATAAGTCCGGATATCCATACCACTTACAAAGGGACATTGCATCCAAATAATTTTGCATCATGTAGCGAGCTGGATGTATGTCGAGCAATTGTAGGATTCTTTATTAATACGGCAACCCCTTCATGAAGCAAAGTTTTGAACTTGGGCACCTATTTTTGTAGAACATTGACATGGATTTTAGTGCCCTAAAAACATTAATATGGAATAGGACTGAGTACTAATAATCCGAAAATATTACTAATCCGAGGTAATAAGAAAATATGATGAATGCAATACTAAAGATTCGAAAATAAATAAGAATTTATCTATTCATCCATTAATGTCATCTCGATGGAATATATTTGATCATAATTTTTGAAAACCGGTTGATTCCATAATCGGATTATTCTAACCTTTACAGTGAAATCATCTTTTTGTATGTCAAGATCTTTGATCAGAGTAACATTCTTGACATGCATTATTCTGTAAAAGAAAAAACATTAATCAATTAATTATAATTGAAAAGTTGCATAGTGTATGAAAGTTATTATACCTTACAGCAGATAAGCAACTCTTGTTGGTAATTGGTATTTGAAGCTGAGAAATGTTGCCAATCTGAGTGATGAAAAGTACGAAAATTGACCCACAATTTAAAAGTACGGTTGATAAGAAAAAAACCGGAATTTGAATTCAAACTTAAAACTAATTCTCGATTTTATTGGGATTACAATAGGAAATGACTAAAATTTTGAATCTTGAATTTAGAATGGAAAGTATGTTAATAAATTCAATTTAAAGTTAGAAGTTAGGCCCATTTTTTTCAGAGTTAATAAGTTTGAGGTCTTGTTGAAAGTTCTCAATCTAAATGACGAAATTTTAGACTTATTAACTCTTAAATTTCCTTTATTAGATCGGAACTTAAGTGTGGAAAATAACTCTGAACTGTAAATGTGAATAAATGGTGAGAGTTGTGTTGTAAGTCTGGAAAGTAACTACGAACATAACTCTAGAACACAAGAAAATAACTTCTAACTTCTAAGTATGAAGAGAAGGAGTTGAGGGTTGTCTTCTAAGTCTTGAAAATAACTTTGAACTTAACTCTGAAACACAAGAATTCAAACTTGTGTTATAAGTCTAGAAAATAACTCTAAAGAAGGCAAGGTAAGAGTTAGCTTGTAAGGCTGGAAAGTAACTCTGAAATTTAACTGAAAGGAAGGATCCAGACTTGTCTTCTAAGTCTGGAAAGTAAGCCACTTTAACTCTGAAATTTAACTCTGAAGATAAGGAATTCACAGATTACTTCTAAGTCTGGAAAGTATCTGAGTGTAACTCTGAAACACAAGAATTCAGACTTCAGACTTATTAACTACCAAATTTCCTCTATTAGATTCAGAATTTAAGTGTGGGGATAACTATGAATTGTAAATCTGAATAAAAAGTGGTGAGAGTTGTCTTCTAAGTCTGGCAAGTAACTATGAACATAACTCTGAAACACAAGAATTGAGACCTGTCTTATAAGTCCAAGGGAAAGGAATTCAGAGTTGTCTTATAAATTTTTGAAATAACTCTGAATTTTATCTCTAAGGAGAAGCAGTTCAGAGTTGTCTTCTAAGTCTTGAAAATAACTATGAACATAACTCTGTATCACAAGCATTCAGACTTGTCTTATTCAGATGAGAAAATAACTCTGAAGAAAGAAAGGTAAGAGTTAGCTTCTAAGGCTGAAAAGTAACTTTGAAGCACAAGAATTCAGACTTGTCTTATGAGGGTGGAAAATAACTATGAAGCAAGGAAGTTCAAAGTTAGTGTTAAGCACTAATTATTTAGTACTTAAACACTATTTTCTTCTCTTTTAGATAGGACATTCTCTATTTATATCCCAACATTGAGTCATTTTATTCCTTTACTTTCCATTTCTCTGTTATGAAGCTAAGATGAATGATTTACCTGTTTTTGTTATATAATGGACTAATATGGATTTATTTTTGATAGTTTGAAGCTGTTTGATGCTGCGGGGATGCTACAACATGACCTGATGGTAGAGAAATAGAAGAGAAAGGACATGATGCTGACTGACATGACCTTAGCTGACTTTTGAAAGACATCTTATGTTTGGACAGCTGTTTAGTTTATAATTAGCTGGAAACTTGTTGGCTAATTTAGTTACATTAAACTCTTAATATTTACTTTATTGTACTTTTAGTTGCTTTAAGACTAAATTAGTGTGAAATGTCTATTTTGCCCTCATCTCTACCTTAGTATAAATAGAGATGTTGTGGTTTGTATTTTGATCATCTCATCTAATTCTCAAGTAGCTGTCTTACTACTTGTAGAACACTTTCTCTCTCTAGAAATACAAGTAATCTTTTGGCTAATCTCAAGCTTTCCTTAAATTGATTTTTATTTTATTCCCTTTAATTTCCGTCATTTATTTATTACGCTTTCTTGCTCTTTAATTTACGTCATTTATTTATTACGCTTTCCATATTTTATTTCCCGTCATTTATATTATGTTATTTATTTTATGTCTTTATTTACTAATTTATATTTCTTGCAATTTACTTTCCGTCATGAGTAGCTAAATTTCTTAGCTCGGGTGTATGATGGAAAGGGTGAGTTTGTGAGTCAAAATAAGGTAGACTCTTTTATGTAACAACAATGTTTCATTATTCATTTCAAGTTTATATAAAACCAACGACACTTCTTGACGAGTTGATCACTGAAAAGTGTTAAAGTGCCATGAACTCTAAGCTGAGCCATTGATTGCACGTCAATTTGGATGATATGGTAAGTAGACTTGAGAGAGTTGCTAACAAAGAGATTTGTTATCCGTATTTTCTAAATTGTTAATTCTCGACAGGTTGATCACTTTGAAGTGTTAAAGTGGAATGGACTCAGAGATGAGCCATTCAAAACACGTCAACTTGAATGATGTGGGAATCTACTCGAGAGAGTGATTTTAAACAAAGAGATTCATTTAACCATAGATTTTGAGGACACCATTTGTCACTTTCACTTGTACGGATACCTCATAGAGATATGGGTTGAAAGCTATAATATCAGTGTATTGGTGAAGTCCGAGAGGAATAACTTCAAAATAAATGATGAAAATAGTTGTTACTAATTGTATGATGTAGCAGTTTGTCAGCATGGTCTCATGCTGTAGCATTTTGATAGCATTGGTCTATTGGAAATAGTATTTACATCTCACCCTAAGTCATACACCATGGCTTGCTTTTATTATATGTTATTTCATGTTAATTTTTTGTTGTGTTAACTCTGATCAAATCAAAGTCTTCAAATTCGTCATCTGAAATCATTTCCTTAATATTACTTTCATTTAAACTTTTACTACGATCCATGTGGATGATATTCGGTACTTGTACCACTTTATTACTTAAAATACAACATTGAGAATAATTGTATACTTGCTATTGGTCTGGTTGTAAGTCTGTGATGTGTGAATACGGACCTGATCAGTTAACTACTAAGTCTAGAAAGTAACTACGAACATAACTTTGAATCACGACATTTCAAACTTGTCTTATAAGTCTAGAAGACAACTCTAAACTTTTACTGAAGAGGAGGAGTTCAAACTTGTTTGGAAAATAACTCCGAAATTTAACTGTAAAGATAAGGAATTCAAATATTTCTTCTAATTTTATAAAGTATTTGAGCATAACTCTGAAGCACAAGAATTCAGACTTGTTTTAAAAGGCTGGAGAAAAACTCTTAAGTTGAACTCTGAAAAGGAGTTTAGAGTTGTATTCTAATTCTGGGAAATGAATGGATAACTGCAACACAAGAATTAAGAGTTCTTTTGTAAGGCTTCCAAAAACTCAGAACTTTAACTTTGGAAAAAAGGTGACCAGAGTTGTCTTCTAAGTCTGGAAAGTCATTATGAACATAAATCTGAAGCACGAGGTTTCAAACTGGTGTTGTAAGTCTGGGAAATAACTACAATACTTGATATAGTTTAGACTCCACAATCCAAACTTATTTTGAATTCCAACATTCAGACTTACAAGTCTGAAGAACACTTCAGAGTTAAAATATGAACTCTGAATTTTACAGACATTATACTTGTAAATTTTCTCATCCGAGTTTTACCTAACCCTGTCCATTGCCACATGTTTTAATATCATTGAACCAACTATTAACACAGCTCGTAAATGCAATCAAACAATCTTACAAAACCCTTTCATTTTTAATCTGCATGCCTAATGATGCGATTAACCACTCTACGCTTACATGTGTCACTCTACAAACAAACCATTCAAGTTCTTAATTTAAATCGAAACCCATATATACTCCATATATGTCAATCGTTCATACTCCCGCCTTCATTTTCCTCATACGAACTTGCCTCTTTACAATCACAAAACTCACAAAGCAAACCATCAAATGCTCACTCACAATCGAACGTCCATAAAACAATCCACACCACCAAAACTTGCTTCGAATCCTCCTCCTCCGATTCTGACAATGAGGTTAACGAGGGTACTTCTATCCTGGTTGGAAACATTGAAATTGCGCTGCAAGAACATGTGTCTCTTCTTTTAGGAAATCAATCCTCATCATTAAACCCCGAATTCAATCACCCGGCTCCGATTCCAAATCAAAATAAAAAACACCCGAATGAGAACCTAACAAAGAAACCCTTGAACCTGCTGAATCCCAAGGTGAAATGGGTGATGCTCATGAAAATCACCCAGCAAAGACTGTTGTTATGTCTGAAGCCACCGGAGAACCTGATGTAAGCAAAGCTTTTTTGCCATAATCTGAATATGACATCATCAAGGAAAACAATAGTGCACTAAACCTCAACTCTGAAAAATTCAAACATGATCACCATATTGTGATTGAAATACTTAAACGACATCCACTCAAAAGATGTTCACCAAAAGGTATGAAGTTCTTGTTCAGTATCTTCAACAGTGGTGGAAAAATCTAACATACGATGAGGAAGGAAAATGAACTTAATTTAATGGTAGGAGGGTATGGTTTTTCACTATCCCTGGAACTCATAAGGAGGATACTCTTCCTACCAAACAAACATGAAGTCCTGGGGAAATCAGACTTTGATTCCATACCGTCTCAGGACCAGATGATCAAAGACTTCATCTCATTGAGATACAAAGATCCCTTGCCAACACTAAGTAGTTTCCGGAGGAAGGGTTTTCCACCTGTTTGGTACTTCCTCTTCTCCTATATCAATAGGTGTTTGTCACCCAAAGCCTCAAGCCTGGACCAAGCATCAAGGACGACACTGAAGATCTTCCATGGTATAGCCTTCAATATGATTATGCATCGCTATTCATGGAAGAGATGAAAGCATACATTGCAAAGCCTCCTGGGTACATTCCATTTCAAAGACTTTTCCAACTCTGCGTCAAGGGAGCAATACACTTGCACCCAAGAATTCTGGCAAAAGAAAAGAAGGAAATGGCCCCACAATTTTACATGGATTCACTCAGATTATCCATTTTTCTTTCTAATTTCAAAAATCACATGCCACTCCCCTTGGAGTTAAGAACATATATTAGAAATGAAAATAGGGTACTTAGAGAATATTGCGCTTCTATGGGACTAGAAGAACCGGCTGACCCTATCCAAGAAGAAACCCCCCTTAGGACAAGTGGTGAGGGGTCTAAAGAAAAGAGTGTTGGGGAGGAGACACACAGGGTTACGTCTCCTCAAAGTGTAGAGAAGGAAAATGAAATCGAGAGCCTGGGTAGAAGAGGTAACAACAAAAGTGAGGCTTTAGAGAGATCGGGGTCAAAGATTGAAGAGGACCCTGCCCTATCCCTAAAAATCCGGGCATATACATCTCTTATCTTTCCACACTCTTTCGTAGAAGGTATTGAAAAATGCAGTGAGCCCATGCCAACTCTCGTATTAACCCCACCAACCCACTCATCTCCTTATCAAAAGGGAGATGTTTCATTAAACATTTTTGGGCAACCAGCATATACCCCATTAGCTCATCATCATTCTTTCAATCATATCGAGTCGGGAGTCCATCCCCTATTGAGCCAAATGCAGATCATGAAACTGTTATTCTTCCTTACACCGGCACAAGTCTTTTGGACTTACTTATACAAGTAGTTTGTCAACCTGTCTAAACACCTATAGACATTCCTTCTAGGGATGGTCAAGGATTGGGTGGAAGTCCTGGTAGAATGAACGTCAATAAAATCTCACTACCAAGTACATCTGTTGTACATGATGTATTCGTCACATCATCAGGCCAACCCATACCTACTATGGGATTGCAAACAGGAGCATTTGTTGATCCTGGTTTCCTATCAAAAATTGTTACAAATAAAGTGTTTAACAACTTTAGTGACTTTTTTTAAGGGGCATTTGCAAAGATTCACTCTAAAATCAATGAATTGACGGCTGCAAATCAAATAAGCAGTTTGGAGGAAAGGATGACGTCGATGGAGGAAGGAATTAGGAAAACAATTGATGATGTTGACAGTTCTGTACTGCTAATAGAAGACCAATTAGAGGGTGTGAAGAGGATGGCGGACACCAACCAAACCACCCTGAATAACTTGGCATCAAACTCTATCTTCAAACAAGAGTTCCAAATATTTCGAAGTTGCATTCTCAAGAACTTTGAGATTCTATCTCGTAAGATGATTGAAATGCAAGCTACGATCAAAGCTACTATACTCACTCACCTGAATACCCTCAGGCACTCAAATGGATCACCCCCATACACAAGCTAAAACACAAAATCCAAGCCAACCTCCAAGTGATTCATCTGCTTCTCAAGAAAATCCCATCCCTGCCATTCCCAAATCCTACATGCCTAACACCAAATATTTTACCACCTCTACTCAACTAAATGAAGTGAAGGCAGACATGGTAGATTTAAGGTACATGGCGATGTTAATAAGGAGAGACCTTCGGGAGATGGGCTACAAGAAACAAGTTGGGTCATCCAAAAGGAAACATGATGAAGATGATGACTCTGATGATGAAGAGAACTATAATAATGAAGAGAGGGGTAAGAGGATAAGGCTTGAAGAGCCAACAACATTGGGAATGGCATCTAATACAGATGCAACAATTGAGGAAAATGTTGAAGGGGAAGTTGGTGATGAAGAAAGAATGGATAAAGATAATCATGAAACAGTAAATAATGATGCAGAGAAGATGGAAAGAAAAAAACCGAAACCATTAGGATTCCTAGTTCAGATGGGGAGTTTAAAAACCCAAATGATGAGCTAAAAGACAAGCATGAGGATATTTTTCAAAACTCGTGTCTTGCAATCATTCCTTTTACCCCTGTAGATTCATTTATTGAATTTATTCAACAAATTTTCTTATTCCTTCAATAATTCAGTCTCCAGAGCAAGAAGAAGAACCAGCAGTACAACCTTCGGGTTCAGATGATTCTATGGGGGATATGTTGGGGTTGAGTTTTTAAGCTTAAGTGTTGTATTTAATCTTTTTTTTTCTCCTTTATAATTTTGTTTTATTTAGTCCTATAAATAGGATTAGTCTTTGTAATACTTTAGTCAGTGTAAGAAGAATGCTTAATTTTCAAAATTGAGATTAGAGAGATTAGTGTGTGTAAGAACATGCTTTGAAGATCATAATCAATATTTGACTTTTTCTCTCAGTACCCATCTATCTTTATATTTTCTTTAATTTTCATTTTTGAGTTCTTGAAGAATGATGATGATTGATTAAACAATCTAGGATTCACATTTGGTATCAGAGCTGGAAATGCAGAAAATTTGATTAAGAAACTACACAAAATTCTGAAAATCTGGAAAATTTTCGAATTTTTCTTCAAATGTTCTTCGTGTTCTTGAGAGTGTTCTTGAGATGTTTTTGAACATATTCTTCTTTTTCATCAAAATTCACATATTTGTTGTTGTTTGATTGTTAAGATTGTGCTTACCTTGTGCGAATTGTTGTTGTGAATCTTTGTTATTCAAACAATTTTTGGATTTGATCGATCATTTGGAAGATTTGAAGAACTTTTTGAAGTTTTCAAATAGTTTTTGTTCGTTCAAAAATTCATAAAAATTGTGGTTTTGATCCATTTTAGGTGAATTTTTGTTAAAATTTATGTTTTTTCTTCATTTTTCAATCAAATTCGGTCATTGCCTTGTACGTACTCAACCAAATCCGATTATAGCTTCTACCGTTTTCAATTATTTGATCACTTCATGTCCAAATAAGTGTTTAGATGTTGAATTTGCTTACCCATCCAGACAATCATAGTTTAGTGTTTGTAGTTATAGATGTTTGACCTCTTTTACCATTAAATTTTTGAATCCGGTTGTGTTTTTGTCCGGATTATATATCCGGGCAGCTAAGTTTTGTATCCATATTCCATATCCGGATGTGTGCATGGATTGGGGATTTGGTGATTGCTATAGTTGTTCAAATTTGACCACAATCGAAAACTGAATAATCAAAGTTGACCATTTGCGGTGGCTGTTGATAATATAATATTCAAGTTGTATTCTTCTAATCCAGTCAAACATGGTGTGCTTTGTCCGGACTTCTAATTCGGTCAGACGTTCTTAGTTGTTGATGTCCGTAGTTCAAATCTGGATGCTTCTTTTGAGTCTAGATGTACTTTATTGACCTATTTTGACCATTGAATAATTTGATTGGGTGTTTGATCAAGTGTTGTTGATCTTAGATGATATCTCTTTGACCGTATTCTATCATTATTGTTGTGTGTGTTGTCCGGACTACTTATCCGGTCAATTCTTATATGTGTTTAGTTTTTTAATTGGCATCCGGTCAACCCCATTTGATTCAAGTTGTTCAAAGTTGATCAAATTTTTGAATGTTCATATTGTGAATCCGGTTATATTTGTTTGATTGATTTGTTGTCTAAATTGATTTGTTTGTCCGAAGATCATATCCGATAATTCATTCAGAGATTTTATCAGGTGATTTCCTTATTTGGGTAAACATTTTTGAGATTTTTGTCAGTTTGAAATTTTTTGTGAGTGTTCGTTAATCAATGTTTTTGAAGTGCAAAGATCATTGTCTTTTAATCAATTGTTCATGAAAATTTTCAAATGGCATTATCTTTTGAGAAAGAAAATAAGGTTTTAAAAGAGAATTTTTGATTTGGAGAAAAGTCTGAAACAGCAAAAAGAAAAGTATGTAAAGGTGTTTTATGAATGTCATGCAAATTTAGATTGCACTAAAGATATATTAAAAGAGTATGAGATGGTTGTTGAAGAGAATAAATAGATGAATTCTATAACACCCTAAACTTGGAACACCTTAAAAGATAGATTAAAGTGAAAAATTTAACGAGAGCTACGATCCTTGCATGAAATACATCCGACAAAAGAAATAGTACAGCGTTAACGATCCAGCTAATGAGAAGATAATTAACAACCTACTAATCTAGATTAGTACACTTCTAGATTAAAAACGGGTGTTTTATCTATCTCCAAAAATGTCG
>NW_020201536.1:39662-44348 GCF_001531365.2 Cynara cardunculus var. scolymus
AGAGAAATAATAAATTAGTAATGTATATAAATACATATTTTATTATACACTACACACAAACCAGCCTTACACAAGAAGAAAGGAGAAGAGAAGAAGAAAAGAAAAAAAAATATACGGGTGTTACAATCCTCCCCACCTTGGGTTAAATTTCGTCCTCGAAATTCCGCTCACGCGAATAAGTGTGGGTAACGCCTCTTCAAGTCTTCTTCCGCTTCCTAAGTCACGTTTGATCCTCGGTGATGCTTCCATTGTACTTTAACCATGACAATCTCTTTGTGCCTCAACATCTTGGTCTTTCTTTCTAAGATGACTCCCGGTTCTTCAACGCACCGGTTATTCTCATCCACCCGAATTTCCGAGAGTGGAATGACACTTTCCTCTTCCGCTAAGCACTTTCGAAGGTAACATACATGAAAAGTGTTATGGATTCTGGCCATTTCTGGAGGCAATTCTAGTTTATAAGCTTGAAGTCCTACCCTCGCCAGGACTTTAAACGGTCCCAGAAATCGGGGGCTTTGCTTCCCGCGCTTTCCGAAACGGATAATGCCTTTCCAAGGGGACACCTTCAGCATTACACGGTCGCCCACTTGGAATTCTATCGGCCGGCTCCTCTTGTCAGCATAACTCTTTTGTCGATCTTGAGCCGCCTTTAGGCGTTCCCGAATACACTTCACCTTATCGGCTGTTTCCTGAACAATCTCGGGGCCAGCAAACTGTTTCTCACCCGCTTCTAGCCAACACATTGGAGTTCTACATTTACGTCCATACAACGCCTCGAAAGGTGCCATTCCGATGCTGGAATGATAACTATTGTTGTAGGCGAACTCCACCAAGGGTAGGTGAGAATCCCAATTCCCGCCAAAGTCGATGACGCACGATCTAAGCATATCTTCGAGTGTTTGAATGGTCCGCTCACTTTGCCCGTCAGTTTGAGGGTGATAAGCTGTACTCAGTTTCACTCTCGTGCCTAATTCTTTCTGCAAGCCATTCCAAAAATAGGAGGTGAATCGGCTATCCCGATCTGACACTATGGACAAAGGTATACCGTGTCTTGAGACAACTTCGTCGATGTATAACTTGGCAAGCCTCTCCATGGGCAACGTCTCACGCATTGCTAAGAAGTGGGCGCTCTTAGTCAGTCGGTCAACCACTACCCAAATCGTATCATGGCCTCTTAAGGTCTTTGGCAGTTTGGTCACGAAATCCATTGTGATATGCTCCCACTTCCACTCGGGGATTTCTAAGGATTGAAGACTACTGTAAGGTCGTTGATGCTCCGCCTTCACTTGCAAGCATGTCACGCACCTCTCCACGTAACGAGCCACATCCAATTTCATTACAGGCCACCAATATGTCAGCTTCAAGTCCCGATACATTTTGGTGCTACCCGGATGAATGGAGTATCTGGACTTGTGCGCGTCTTCGAGTAACAGCTCGCGATTTCCCCCAGCCTTGGGTACCCATATACGACCCTGAAACAACTTCAAACCACGACTGTCCTCCGTAAGAAGTATGTGCTGCTTCATCATAATTTCGCTCTTGAGGTTTTTCTCTAGAAGTGCTTCGGTCTGTGCCACCTTGATCCGATCGATTAGACTGGACATCACATCAATCCTGGTAAGCACGGCTTTCGTCCTACTACTGTATTCCTTTCGGCTCAAAGCATCAGCCACTACATTCGCCTTACCCGGGTGATACAACAACTCGCAATCGTAGTCCTTGAGTAGTTCGAGCCAACGCTGTTGCCTCATGTTTAGTTCCTTTTGATCGAAAATATATTTCAAACTTTTGTGATCAGTGTATAGCGTGCACTTGGTACCATAGAGGTAATGACGCCAAAGTTTTAAGGCGAACACCACGGCCGCTAATTCCAGATCATGAGTGGGGTAATTTTTCTCGTGATCTTTGAGTTGTCTTGACACGTAGGCAATCACCTTTACCCTTTGCATTAAGACGCAACCCAAACCCATTTTTGACTCGTCGCTAAAAACTACGAAGTCTTCGGATCCTTTCGGTAGCGAGAGAATTGGGGCTTCACACAATTTCTTTTGGAGGGTTCTGAAAGCATGCTCTTGTTTCTCGGTCCAGATAAACTTCGTATTCTTCCTTGTCAACGCCGTTAAGGAAGAAGCGACTTTGGAGAAGTCTTGGATAAATCTCCTGTAATAGCCCGCCAGGCCTAAGAAACTCCGGATCTCTGCAGGGTTCTTTGGGGGTTCCCAGTTCATCATCGCCTCAATCTTAGATGGGTCTACCTTCACCCCTTCTCGAGTGACTACGTGACCCAAGAATTGTACCTCTTCCAACCAAAAGTCGCACTTGGAGAATTTTGCATACAATTTCTCCACCCTTAACATTTCGAGGACCTCCCGGAGATGTCGCTCGTGGTCTGACTCATTCTTGGAATAAATGAGAATGTCGTCGATGAATACTATCACCGACTTGTTGAGGAATGGTCGGCACACTCGGTTCATCAAATCCATGAATACTGCCGGTGCGTTCGTCAAACCGAAGGGCATAACCAAGAATTCATAGTGGCCATAACACGTTCTGAAAGCTGTCTTAGCTACATCATCTTCTTTCACACACACCTGGTAATATCTCGAACGAAGGTCGATCTTTGAGAAGCAACAAGCTCCCTGAAGTTGGTCGAAAAGATCGTCGATCCTGGGAAGAGGATACTTGTTCTTTACGGTTGCTTTGTTGAGTTCTCGATAGTCAATGCACATCCTCATGGTGCCGTCCTTCTTTTTTACAAAAAGGACTGGAGCTCCCCACGGTGACGAACTCGGTCTGATAAATCCCTTCTCCAGAAGGTCTTGCAATTGAGACATCAACTCTCGCATCTCGGGTGGCGCCAAACGATAAGGGGCTTTAGCAATTGGAGCGGTCCCCGGAGTGAGGTTGATCTGGAACTCTACTTGCCTATCGGGCGGTAACCCGGGTAGGTCTTCAGGGAATACATCAGGAAATTCATTGACTAACTTCACATCTTCAATTCTTCTTAACTCAGGCTTGGTGCTACACGGGCCGTGATGTTTGCTGTGACACTTGGGACACCATCTTGCCTCATGTCTCGGGTAGGCCCCATGATGGTTACTGCCGGAATGGTTTGACCTTTTGGAGGACGCAAAGTGCCCTTCCCATTTCCTCTTCTCACCACTTGATGTCTTCTCTTCTCTTCCTTTAGCATAAACAGACTCCATGATTTTTGCCTCTTCGATTGCTTCCCTAAGGGTGGAGGCTCTGGAGTTTCTGACCATCGCCATCATGTCCGCAGGCAATCCCTTGAGGTAAGCTTTCATCCTTTCTTTCTCCGTTGGGACCACGTGCCCCACCAAGTTCAACTTCTCCATAAAAAGTCGCGTGTAGTCTCTCACCGACAAATTCCCTTTCTTGAGGGTTCGGAATTCTTCTTCGATGCGGTCCATCTCCTGTTCATTGCAAAATTCCTCCAATACTTTTTCTTTAAACGTGACCCAACTCATCTTGGCCAACTCCGTAGCCTCTAAGGTTGATATGACAATGTTCCACCAGGTAAGGGCTGTACCCCTTAGCATTTGAGAGCCAAATCTTGTCTTTTGTCTTTCATCACAGTCACAAGCCCTGAAGGCCTGTTCGATCTCTCGAAGCCAGTTCATGCATGCTACGGGATCATCCGACCCTACGAATTCCGGCGGTTTGCAACTCGGAAACGTCTTGTAGGAGCAAACTCTTTCCATCTGCCTTGCCTCAATCGTTGCCATTTCCTGGGTTGGGATTCCATTTCTAGTGCCCCCGGATCCCACATTAGTTACATTTTCGGCAACCGCTTCGTGCTTCCGGTGGTTAGCATCTCTATCTTCCAACAACTTCATAAAGAACTCTTGTTGCTGTGTCATGGCTCTGTTCATAGCGTTCATCATTGTACCCAGTAACCTAGATTCCGGGGTCTCTTCTTCCATCAGGGGGTTAGAGGTGGCAAGGTCAACTTGGGGAACATGGTCACTTCTACCGCCCAAACTACTTTGCCTCGGATGAACCTTTTTGGTGGTGGTCTGGGGTGGTTGGTCCGTGGTGGATTCAGTCACGGCTTGACCTTCTGGTGAGGTATCTTGTCTGCTCCGAGTATTGACCATAAATTCTGCTAGTACAAGAGAGTGATAGAGGGTTAGGATAGGAGGAAAATGTATATACATAGTACGGTACTAACACAATCATTATTTTTGTAATAACAGTGAGTCCAAGCATACTCATGCAACAACTTACTCAAAATAGCATTAGCTAAGTGAAATTTTGAATATGTTATACATAAGAATTCTTCAACACCATCACAACAATTTCATGAATTATGAAACTCCGTTGACTCTAAGGCCCTCCTACCTCAAAGTCTCTACCCGTAGCTCACGAAATAAGGCTTACAAGGTCAGCTTAAGTCTAGGCGTCTTAGTTCCTCACCTAGTTCACTTAAACTAGGGCTCTGATACCAACTTATAACACCCTAAACTTGGAACACCTTAAAAGATAGATTAAAGTGAAAAATTTAACGAGAGCTACCTTCCTTGCATGAAATACATCCGACAAAAGAAATAGTACAGCGTTAACGATCCAACTAATGAGAAGATAATTAACAACCTACTAATCTAGATTAGTACACTTCTAGATTAAAAACGGGTGTTTTATCTATCTCCAAAAATGTCGCAACAT
>NW_020201536.1:46158-55203 GCF_001531365.2 Cynara cardunculus var. scolymus
AGAGAAATAATAAATTAGTAATGTATATAAATACATATTTTATTATACACTACACACAAACCAGCCTTACACAAGAAGAAAGGAGAAGAGAAGAAAAAAGGAAAGAAGAAAAGAAAAAAAAGATATACGGGTGTTACAAATTCATTCATAAAGGTTTTTCTTCTGATATGCAGGAAGGGAATGTAAAGAAAATCCAAAAGAATGAGGAGCTGACAGAGAAGTTTCATAAAGCTGAAAATAAGTTGACTGCTGAAAGGAAATTACTGAAAAAAGAGAAGGATAAGCTGATAGAGGCTGAGAAAAAGTTTGATACTGAAAGAAAATCATTTGAAAGCAAAGTAAAATCTTTAGAGTTGAATACTACAAAACCTTCAAAGCAAATATCAGAATATGAAGAAATTATCATTTTGGAAAGAGCCAAGTTTGATATTGAGAAGAAAGAGTATGTGGAAGAATGTCAAAAGAAACATCTGGAAATGTTTGATAGCATTGCTGAAAAGCATAAAACTTTAAATGAGGAGAGAAAAGCTGAGAAAAAGTTTGATACTGAAAGAAAATCATTTGAAAGCAAAGTAAAATCTGTAGAGTTGAATACTACAAAACCTTCAAAGCAAATCTCAGAATTTGAAGAAATTATCATTTTGGAAAGAGCCAAGTTTGATATTGAGAAGAAAGAGTATGTGGAAGAATGTCAAAAGAAACAACTGGAAATGTTTGATAGCATTGCTGAAAAGCAGAAAACTTTAAATGAGGAGAGAAAAGTTTTTGCTTTGGAGAATAAAAATACTACGAAAAAGAATGCAACAATTGCTAAGGAACTAACTGAGAAAAAAGAAATGGCTTGACATTGCTTTAGATTACGATAAGGGAAGTTTTGAAGAAGAAAGAAAAGAGTTTGAGGAAGAAAGAAAAGAGTTTGAGAAATTGAGAAGAGAGTTAGAAGGTAAGTTTACTGAAACTTCAATGTAATTGTCTGATTTAAAGACAAAACTTGTAGATGAGATGAATATGAGATAGAAACTTAAGAAACAATACGATTTAGTTACTGAAGAGAGAGACCAGTTGCTTAAGAAAATAAATTTTTTTTCTAAATCAAGTGCTGAAAGCTCAATTGGATCTCAATCTAAGTGTAAAATCTGTACTTATGACTGCTCCAGTGTCAAATCCAATAGTTATTCAAGTAGTCCAAAATCAACTGTGTCTAAGAACAAGTCTCGTATTTCAAATCAGTTTTACAAAGGTTATGTCATTGCATCAAACAATAATGTTTCAAAAGTTATGTAAGTTTGGGTAAATAAAGTTGATTCTGTTGTTTCTCATAAATCTGTAGATAATAAGAAATCATTTGTGACTAATACTGACTTTCCTTGCATTGTGAAGTCTACTAATCAATTGATCAGTCTTAGCAAGAGAAGAATTTGGTGCTCAACTTGCGGAACAAATGATTTTGTCAACAAGAAGAAGATCAACAGATGGTAAGAAAACAAATGGAATAAATATACCAGTTAATAGAACAACTGGCATGAGAATAACAGGTATGATAATGATTGGTATGGTTCTTATTGCTTATCTGATTTACCTGTTAAAAGAGCTAAAAATAATTTATCTGATAAGAATAGATGATTTGGCAGTTATAACATCCCTCAAGCCAGTATTAACAAAGTATGACCCATGTTTGTCTGGGTACCAAAATCTACTTAATCTCTTTTGCAGGTGTGTCATATGTTGTGCTGATGAAAAATATCATTTATATGATACACTGATGCAGGGGGAGTGTATAATTTGCCTGAATATAACTTCTGAACACCCAGTTCAGGACCTGCTCTTCAATTCTGAGCTGAAATACTTCATACTCTGGGTACATGAGAATAATGTTTTATTTGTTTGGATTTTGAGATGATAAAGAGAATAATAGAATTTATTTTCTAGGACTTTTTGGTAAATGTTTTGTGGAATTTTGAGTTGATTTAAAACGAGTATTATTTCGGACCAGGTATAACTTTGAGATTTTACTTGTTTAATTTCTCTTCATTCATTTTTCCAATACCTATTTCAGCTATTCTTCAAATTGTTATTATCACGTCTCTTAAATGAAAATCATTTTCGGTGATAATACACTCGTTTGTATTCAAAGTTGTTTTCTGAGCATATTTAAAACATAATTCTTTGCTTGATTCATAAATTTTCATTTTTTGTTTGAATAAATCTATAAACTTGTTCTTACAGATCTTCTTCATTTCTCTCAACTATTTTGAATAATCTGTTTTGTACATCACTCCTGATTGATTTTTCATGTACTTAATTGCTACGTTATTCTTGATCAATTTTCATCTGATCATTTGTTTTTAATTGTGAAAAAATATTTTGATCAATCTTTTGTGATCAAATGAGCTTACAATGTTATTTTTAGGAGGGATTGAAAGCTTCACTGAAATGCCTCTATGGATTGTTAGAACCAACAGCCCTACCCAAGAGGACATCCATATATGAATAAGCTTAAATGTAAAACGGGTTTGTGTCAAGAGCTTAAAATGAAAATGAGAGGGGCAGTTGTTGTGAGCTAAAATAATTGATGAGAGTTGTGTCAGGATTAAAAGATCAAAAGAATCTTGTTCTATCTTCTATAATCTGGGCAAACCACAAAAGCTATTAGGTCTCAATTCTTTGGAGACTAATATTGAAAAAGGCAAAGCCTATGCCAACTCTTGTCACAACCCCACCAGCTACTCACTTATCTCTTAAAAGATAAGTGTTTCAATAACACTTGGGGCACGCAGCTCATAATCTATCAATTTCTCATTTGGAGAAAATTGATATTGAATAAGAAGGATATATATGTCCCCCTTCAAGTCTTGTTGATCACAATTTGAGTCTGATAAATTTGTGTAGTCCACACTGTTTATGATTTTGAGCCTAATTTGAAGCATTAGTTGTTTTATCATTTCTCATTGCACAAATTTACAAAATATTTATTATTTTGTTATAATATTCATAGATAAGCTTTTCATAGCTATTAATGATTGAATGGAAGTCCTGGTGAGATGAATATTAAAAAGTCTCATATATGAAGTACATTCGTTGTACTGAATATATTTGTTATATTCACAGGCCAATCTTTCTATARGATTGCTAACAGGTTCATAAGTTGAATCTGGTTCTTTCCCTTATCTTCATAATCTGAAAAGATTATATAAGCAAATTTGAAAACATTTGCTTACCATTTTATGAATTGACGACATACTTTCAACATTCATTTTTTGTGGTATGATGTAAATGCTCCTCATTACATCATAAGGGGGAGTATTCATGTATAATGAATCAAAATTTCTGCATCATTTCTGAAGATTGGGAATTTGTTAAAATATTTCAAGGAGTGAATGTGACAGTTGCTGATAATTTGTTGAACATCATTGTTCTGCAATGTTCAAGGGGGAGTGAATATGAAGATCATATCTTAAAAGAGTTTACTGATTCTTAAAAGAGAGATTTTCAAGTGATAAATCTTTATTTGTTTAAGAGGGAGAATGTTTAAGGGGTGTTAAAATTTTCTGAAGCTGGTCAAATAGAAAGTTATTTGAAGCAGTTTGTTGAAGATCATATATTGATGATTCAAAACTGAACCTTGTTGTTGATTCAGTCTTCTTTCCAAAGAGGAAGAATGTTTTGAAGATTTTAAAGTTTCTTAAAGCTTCATATTAAGAAAGATTCAAAATGTACAATTCTTTCAAGCTTGAATCCAAAGGGGGAGAATGTTGGGTTTGAGTTTTTGAGCTCAAGTGTTGTATTCAATCTTGTTTTTCTCCTTTATAATTGTGTTTTGTTTAGTCCTATAAATAGGATTAGTCTTTGTAATTCTTTAGTCAATGTAAGGAGGATGCTTAATTGTCATAATTGAGATTAGAGAGATTAGTGTGTGTAAGAAGATGTTTTGAAGATCATAATCAAGATTTTGCTTTCTCTCTCAATATTCATCTATCTTTCTATTTTCTTTAATTGCCATTTTTGAGTTCTTGAAGAATGATGATGATTGATTAAACAATCTGGGATCCACATGATGAACTGGAAATAATCAAACATGATGGCACTATGGTCTCCTTTGGGTATTTCAGCCACATGTACCTAACAGACAATGAGGAGAAAGTCCTGCTTGAACATGAAAATGATGGGAACTAGCCTGGAGAAGTGCAAATGATGTACTCAGATATGATAAACAGGCTAAGGAGAAAATGGTCAGAGCTGAATATAGAAAGTCCAATAGTTCAGGTAGCAAATTTCCACATCAGTTCCTTTGCTACTGTGGATTATTTGGATCTATAAATAATTAGAGCGAACAATTATGTATATCAAATCCCCAATGCTGATTTTTCAGGTTAAAGCTACAAGATCAGGTATTTCTGCTTAACTTTTTTCAAAAAGCAGACATCTACTGGGCTGAAGTAGAGCTGAGAAGGACCATGGGAATTTACATTAGAAATCTGGGGTTATATGATCTTCAAGTTGAATTAGATCTAAACCAACCAAGGATTAATGCTCACGACCCTTTGGATGAAACCATTGATAACATTCTTCTAATGTATAAATTTGTACAACTGCAGCAGTCACGATACTACTTCTAAACTTCAACAATGAAATATGTGCTCAAAGTTACAACGCTTCCTCTGTTTACAACTGAAGGCCTGACGCATTTTCTTCATACCATGGAGGAAGCCACTAATTTACAAGAAGATATTAAAGATAAGTTTTTGCATGAAATAAAGAAAAGGCTAAAACTTAGAAAATTGGTTAGAGATTGTCAAAGCCTGGTAATAATGGAGGAGAATCCCAAGAAAGCCTTAGAAAAGATGTCTCACTATCGTACGAGTATTTCATCTCTCCAACTTTGAGAAAGGTTGCTCATGCATTAGTAATGAAAGAGAAGGAAGAAAAAGAAATAGATCTGAATGAATGATTTCTTGAATTCAAATTCTAGAATTTATTCATGTCAGAAAGAAATTTCAAAGTAAAAAACCTATGTGGATACCTTTACAAGAAAGTCAAATGCATTCAAGAGACAGTATGAAGCTTTCATGCACAAAGTAGGGAACTTCAGAAGAGATGTCTACTCAGAGTTGAATATTACAAAGCTGGTGGACATCAAACAGAGAACTTGGAAAAACATAGTATACCAAGTCTTCATTGTTGAGAGAGAAGACAAAAGGGTTTATGAGTTCTCCGAGGCTGATTTTATATTCGTCAACCCCAAAGATTTGCTTCAACTCTATTACAAGCTAGATCCATTTGAAGACAAGGCTGCGAAGTTCAGAATTGGATGGACTGTTGTTCATGGCATTCTCAGAGCTACCTTAATGGGAGCCATGTTTGACTTTCATTTGGCCTTAACTTTGAAGAGATAGAGGGTATACTTAGTGCATCTAGATATAAGTCTAGGGAAATTAACAAGCTTTCACACAGGGACTGTAGTGTGTGATCCTGCAAGATACATTTGCAAGAATTTGAAAGCGAAGTTATATAAGAGATCAATTTATTAATTCATTGAAGCAACGTAAACAGATTGCTTTGCGTCTTCATTATTATATAAGAGATCAATACCTTTCACTACTAATACGGTCTGTTGTTATTTTGTTTTATATATTCTAGATATTCTTCCATCCATAAATGCCTTCTAAGTTTGAAAACGAAGGAATGAAGGTGATGCCTGTAAGTCTGGAAGCAAGGATCCAGACTTCATGCTTGTAAGTCTGGAAAAGAAGGAACCAAAGTATTCAGACTTCTGACACACTAAATCTGGACATAAAAGTTTCAAACTTCTAAGTCTACAAAAGAAGCCACCATAGTTTTTCTACAAGAGTGAACAAAAAAAAGTTCAGAGTTCTTATTTCTAAGTGCGGTACAAGCAAAACATACACAATTACATAATCATTATTATATATTAACTAATATAATCCCAATAAAACAACAAAGTATATAACTAAATAATCCAACAACACTTTTGTGGCAAGCAAAACATACACAATTAACTACTGATAGTTATAAATTTACTAACATAATCCAAATACATCAGCAAACAAAGTATATAACAAAATAACTCTAACAATAATTAAAATTTATGTTCAAAACACAAGGCACCCAAAATAAACACGATAAACAAAACACTTAAAATAGTTGTCCATCATAAAAAAAACCATGTCACTTCTCAAGATTTCAGATTTTAAGACATTTTGTTGCCGACCCTTTCACTGCATCATCGACATCACAAACTTAATGAATCTCAAGTTCCACATCAACACCCTTGCACATCTTTTTCTCATACATTTTTCCCTTGTCATTCCAGTCTATCTGCCGTGCTTTAATCGACATCAGATTGCATTGCATTCTCACCCATACATGAAACAACATCCTTCAAATAAGATAATGAATAAATTTACAAACTACTTTAACTTACTGAGCAAAAAAGTCATACAATCTAACATAGAGTTTAAGCCCCATAAGTAAACTGTACCAAAGAAATTATATATTTTGTGAATATTAGTGTTAGTCCACTAAAATAAAAATACTAACCCCAAACATTGTTTTCATAATAGAAATCCATGAATGAGATATGTTTGGAAAAGCATACTACATAGTTCAAGCTTCTACATTCATCATTACCATAACAAAGGAACAACCATAGTTCATACTTATAATTCAACAAAATAACTCATAATAAATCTGGAAGACAATAATTTGGAGTTATCTTAACTCTGAAAAATAACTCTGAAGTAAAATAAGTCTGAGAATACCTCTGAAGCCCAAGAGTTCAGAGTAAGCCTTTAAGTCTGAAAAATAATTCCACATTATAGCTCTAGGAACATAATACCAGAGATGTGGGAAAAGTCTGTAGATATCAGACTTCTAAGTCTGAAGAATAGAAATTCAGAAATGAGATATATTTGGAAGAGCATATTGCATAGTTCAAGCTTCTACATTGACACTTTTACGTCTGATAGAAACTCTGAAAACCAAGAGTTTATAGCAGTTTTGTAAGTTTGGAAAATTAGTCAGAAAAGTTGTTTTCTAAGTCTGGAAAATAACTCTACATTATAACTCTGGAAAACAGAATACCAGATCTGTGGGAAAAGACTGTATAGATCAGACTTCTAAGTCTGAAGAAGAGAAATCCATGAATGAGATATGTTTGGAAAACCACAGTACATAGTTCAAGCTTCTACATTCATCATTACCATAACAAAGGAACAACCATAGTTCATACTTATAATTCAATAAAATAACTGTGGAAAATAACTCAGAATAAATTTGGAAGACAATAGTTTGGAGTTATCTTATATGTCTTCAAATAGCTCTGAAGTAAAATGAGTCTCAGAATATCTCTGAAGGCCAAGAGTTCATAGTTGGCTTCTATGTCTGGAAAATAAGACCGAGAATACCTATGAAGCGTAGGAGTTCAGAATTGACTTCTAAGTCTGTAAAATAACTCCACATTATAACTCTAGAAAACATAATACCATATATGTGGGAAAAGACTGTACAGATCTGACTTCTAAGTCTGAAAAATAGAAATCCATGAATGAGATATGTTTGGAAAAGCATACTACATAGTTCAAGCTTCTACATTCGTCATTACCATAACAAAGGAACAACCATAGTTCATATTTATAATTCAACCGATTATACTCTAGAAAGTAACTCAGAATAAATATGGAAGACGGTAGTTTGGAGTTATTTTATGTCTTGAAATAACTATGAAATAAAATGAGTCTGAGAATACTTCTGAAGTCCAAGAGTTTAGAGTTAGTCTTTAAGTCTGGAAAATAACTTCACATTAAAACTCTAGAAACATAATACCAGAGATGTGGGAAAAGTCTGTAGAGATCAAACTTCTAAGTCTGAAAAATAGAAATCTAGAAATGAGATACGTTTGGAAAAGCATACTGTATAGTTCAAACTTCTACATTCATCATTACCATAACAAAGGAACAACTATAATTCATACTTATAGTTCAACATAATTCTAAACCGAGATTACTTCAGACTTATATGTCTGAATACTCTGCTAAGAAACTAAATCCCGTTTAGTAGGAAAATCAGTTAAAACACGGTAAAAAAATACATGTTTAGATGGACAGATGTCAACCAAATAGACCTCTTCAAACCTCCAATATAAATTGTGTCTACATACATGTTTAGGCGGGAAATCAATAAGATGACACGTGCCTTCCAAGTTACTTATTTATTAGATGTATATATATATAATTTGAATTATTTTTGCATGATCGTAACATCTACATACTTTACTCATCAACTACTCATATATACCAAAACTTTACATATACAATTTCCAAAAGGACTACATTGATTTTTGGGTAATAATTGATACTTTTATACAAGTTCCTTTATCACACGTATTCGTACTTAAATGACGGTACTTGCCATTATGCATCACTTTCTATGTACGTAAATAATAGAGCTAGCAATTACGTATTAACTTTTATATACATATATAAATGATAGTCCTAGCAATTACGTGTCAATTTTTACATATTCAAATGAAGGTACTAGCAATTTACTGTTAAAACTGGCCAAAAAATCATTATCGAGGTAAAAGTGATGCACTTTTTATTTGGTATTTATCTTTACCATCGAGATTGTTTTGACTTTTATCTAAAAAATGAATGTTGTACGATGATGAAACGGTAGTCTATTAAGTTTAAACGGTACTCTATCTAAAAATCTATGTTTTGTCTTATCCGGCGTATTCTTGTATAACATATTTAGGGGTTGTTTGTTTGGCTCTTAATGGTGACATTAAGAGGACACCTCTTAATCGGTAAGAGGTATGGACTGTTTGGCAAAAAGAAAATGAGGCTCTTAATGGTTACAAAAATCTCTTAATGATTTAGTGTCTAGGTTTCCACTAAATGATTCAGATATCTCTTGTTCCAGGTTTACCCTTCCCACCCCTCTCTTCCAACCGCTCACTTCACGCACGTCGCTTCCATTCCATGGTCGCCTTCACAGCTTCCACGGTCGCCTCCACTGTCTCCATCG
>NW_020201536.1:55768-57510 GCF_001531365.2 Cynara cardunculus var. scolymus
TGCATAGTTTGTAGAAGAATCATTTATAGATGATAAACAATAGTTATCTGCTTGCCCTCATGATCGATATCTTAAAAACAATTGGGGATTTTTGCCTATATGTTAACATTATGTTCATCCACCTTGAACTTTGATTTATGTCATGTTGGCTAAAGATTATAATGTATCATCATGAGGGTCAAAATGGTAATTTGTTGTCATTCAGAGAACAATTACCAAACATTCATATTTCATTCAGTATTTAACCATTTTGATCCTCTTAACCATTCTGACCACTTAACTATTCTGCACCCAACCATTCAGCAACTACCAAACAGCCCCTTAGCTTTGTTTAAAAGAGCCTTTGAACGTAAATGTGACATAAATACATGCAATAGCTACTTAATTGTTTGTCTTTACTTTGATACGTTATATATTTCTTTGATATATTTGTTTTGTTCCGTTTAATTTGGCGTTTTTTTCTTTCATCAATACATTTATGAAATATTATATCGTATCGATTTCTTTTTGATGAGTTTCAAAATACGAAGAAAAAAAAACTTGATTCCTTTATTATCAATCTCTTATTCATACATAATACTTTAATTAATAAATTCCCATTGAAACGCATAAGTTTACCAAAAATGATATTAAGAAATTACTAAATCTATTACTTTTGAAAAACCAAAAATGGTCGCAGCCTTGCCACAATAAATATAGAGCATAACATTGCAGTAATGCTACGGTTCTCCTGTTCTTGTAAGCTTATATAATACAAGATCAACTTATAAACATCAAACATATCATTAAATTTTAAGGTCGTTTATTAAACATCTACCGAGTTATTTACCTTACATGATTAACACGACAAGGGTCGAGAATCTTGCTTGGTAAGAGGTAAAGCATTAAACGAAAGTTTTACTTAGGGGTTGTTTATCAACTCTTACCAGGTAAGTGCTGTCTGGGTAAGAGTGCTGACCCGAGTAAGTGCTATCCCGGTAACTGTTCTCTCGGGTAAGAGTGTTTACCAAATGTTTTTGATAAGTGCTTACTAACAATATAATAACCATTATAACCCTACTTGTAATTATATATTGAATAATATATGATTATTTTTGTTATTAATAGTTTAATGGAAGAAAAAAAAAACAAAATGCATATTTTAAATAAATGCTTACCAATAAAAATAATACCATTTTACTTCTTTTCATATGTTAACTGTCAAATAAGAGAACAAAATGCAATTTTTATACTTCAAATTAAATAGAAAAATATATTAATAGTCGTTCATACTTAAATACAAACGGGATATGAAACGTTAATACCAAAAGAAATTGTTTGTTTTTCATCCTAGACAATAAAAATAAATTTGAAGCATTTGAAAACAACTGAGTCGCAATCTGATCTCGCAGATTAGCCATATATCCATTGTCTTCAAAAACCCCCATTGTACCTCAACAACTTCTTCAATGCCTCCTCCATGTTGCTCTTCGTCGGTAAACATGGTGTTCTCATCATATTGCATAAACAGTTGATCTTGTATATTACTTCTTCTTATAAAATTATGGAATGCAAAACAGGCAACTACTACCTCTATTTGTTTTAGATAAGGATAATGTTGATCCTCTCTCTCATTGATTTGATGATAATCCCTTTTTCCTTTCGATGTATTTTAGTTTCTGTATTTTCAGTTCCAGCAATCAATACACTGAGCATGTTCAGTGATCGCTGAAGAACTCGCTTTGTAAATCATTCAGAGACAA
>NW_020201537.1:0-12189 GCF_001531365.2 Cynara cardunculus var. scolymus
TGTGGATGCAGACTCAGCTACGCGATTATGGCTACTCTGTTGACAAGATCCCCATTCTCTGTGATTCTAAGAGCGCAATTACAATATCAGCCAATCTTGTGCAACATTCAAAAACAAAGCATATCGATATAAGGTACCACTTCTTAAAACATCATGTAGAAGARGGTAATGTCGAACTATACTTTGTCAAATCTGAATTYCAATTGGCTGATCTCTTTACAAAAGCCCTTGATGAGAAAAGATTTAACTTCCTTATTGAAAAAATAGGAATGGCATGCTTAGAGTTCTAAGTGTTATATGTCTTACTTTTAATAATCTCTTTTTGTATAGAGTTTTACTTCTTGCTTAACCTTCACTTGTTTTCTTAGTTAGCAGGTTTACCTTGCAGAGATATGCAAGGTTTGAGGGGGAGTATATGCTTAAAAGGAATAAAACCTATTGAAGAAGCAAAATGTTTTTAATCACATAAGTCTTTTCACAGACCCTCTGTGATAACACTCAGAGGCTCTTTGAACAAGTCCTCTGTCGATACTTTCTTCTTAGGATTTTAAATGACTTTGAGGGGGAGCCATGGAAGCTGGCTTTAAGTGGGAGTTTTGAATTGAAAATTAGAACCTCAGAAAGTGCGAAATTTTTTTAAAGTATCTTGATCTCAGAGGTCAGCTCATCAGAACCTCTGACACTTCTATCAGAGACTCTGTGGGTCTGAACTGAGCAAGTGCTCATCTCTCTGAGGATTTTCAGACCGCTTAGGTATACAAAGGTGTAACATGTTAGAAGGCCCCGCACATATCACAGAGGCTTTGTTACCCTTAGGTCTCCGACAAAACTCACTTCTATAGTTTTCTGTTATTGATATGGTGCATGTGGTTCTGTGGATAAGGGTTAAAGTTGACCACGCGCGTGTCAGAAACTGGGGCGCACGTCATCAATCGTGCGTCTTCCCAAAAACACGTGACATATTTTGATTCGTCTTTCCCATAAGCCACTCATCACATATATCGCCAAACAAACGGTTCACATTCAAAATTCGTCACTATAAATACTTTTTCCCCCCATCATTTACCCCTTCACTTCCCTAAATACTCCTTCAGCAAAACCTCAAGCTTTCCGGCAACCTGCAAATATGTCTTCAAGCTCAGCATCCGTCTCCACTCAATCCGAAAAGAACCCAAGCAATAATGAAGTGAACCAATCTCATGCACTGACCTCTCATGCCATATCTTTTTTACAGAATCGATATGAGAAAGTGATGYTGGTAAAGAAACCTAACAACTACTACTTCGCTCCATCCTCAAATGGCTTCCCTGAATACACTTATCCACTTCTGGAGATTCTTCGTAATCATCCCATCTATTACGCACTCACTGCAACAAAACCTACCCCTGAAACCTATCTCACCCAATTTCTACTCAGTTCGTACATCTGCACCCTGAAAGATGCTGGATTAAGCATAGTGGGCTATGCTTCACACCCAATAATCAAATCCCTTGTACCAATGGAGATGAACGTCGAGACCCTGCGTATTGCCCTACATCTACCTACACTGAACGTTCTTAATCTCGATGCCTTCGTACCAACTCCAACAGATACAGAATTGATCGAATTCCTCAAATTCCATTCATATACGACAAAGACGAAAATCATCAAATAGACTGAATTCAAGAGGAAGGGCCATCCTCCTATGTGGAATACTATGTTTTCAATCATCAATTGTTGTTTAACGGGGAAGGTCGGCAGCCACGATCAAGCATCTCACGCCATGCTCTCCATAGTCTATGGAATATACTTCAACTTGCCCTTGGATTACGCGTAACTCATCTTTGATGATATGGTAGGTCTAATAAAAAAAAGTGCTACTCAACGGGGTGAGAAATCAAAGGTAAAAGCACAGAAGAAAGCCAAGAAAGACCTCAATTACCCAAACTTGATCTTACAGAGGTTCTTCAGCTTGGTCTTTGGAGACATGATTGCAGATAAGCTGCCCTCTGCAAAGCCGAATGCTCGTTTATACCCAATGAAGGAGTTTCACCCAACAGAGCGTGAGCTAGGCTACAGAAGTCCGAGGCCATTATCAAAAGCTATGGTTAAGTACCTTTGCAAAAGAGATAGGAAGGCTTATAGATGTGGATACAGGAGGCCAGAGTCAGTCCCTGAAACCCCTCCACGAATAGGTATCCCCGTAGGTGAGAGAGTACACAAAATGAGAGTTGAGGGAAGATTGGAGGTGCCTGCAGAGGCAAGGGAGCTGAGTGAGGAAGGACCGAGAGTTGTTAGTATTCCCCCACGAAGGCCAAAGAAGTCTAAGAAGACTCACAAGGATGTCGATCCTTCAGAGATAAAGAAAGGGAAAAAGAGACCCGTAGAAGAAGAGGGTCCAAACAGTCCTCTGCCAAAACCCAAAAAGAAGAAATCTAAGAAGGCTCAACCCACTGAGGTTAAGGTCACAGAGGCCAAAATTCAAGAAGGCCCGGTAGAGGCTGTACCTAAGCGCAGAAGGTTACGCAAGGCTGTTCTAGAAGAGTCCCCCACTGAGAAAATCCAAGATATAATCTTCGATCTCAAACAGAGTTTTACAGCGCCCACAGAGGTGGTAGATTTGGGGACAGAAGTTGTACTAGACAACGAAGAGGAAGAAGTGGAGTTAGAAGAGGGTGAAAAAGATGCCTAAGGCACACATCCAAGCCCCCCTCCCAGTGCAACCCACATGGCTAGGGACCCTGTTCTAAAGGGAACCCCTATTGAAGAAAGCGTGCACACGCTGAACCCTGAACCAACCAACATCGCAGAGGACATTCTTTCATCTTCTGTCGAATGCACAAACCGGGAACCATATTCTACTCCATCATCCTCTCAAAAGGATGGTAGTTTTATCATAAGAGTCCATTCGCCCAAGGATTCGACACTACCAAGAGAGGCATCTGTTCCCCCTCCACACATGAGTGAACCACTCAGTCATGCTTCAGAGGCATGCGAGAGAATCACCAAGGCTGTGGGTCTAGAACGCCCAAAGTCTCCACTCGATCACTCTGCCAAGTTAGGCTCTAAACCTATTAGGCACCAAATCAAAAGAACACCGGTAGGCTCTCCAATTGGGGATGTCCGAGGATCTGGTGGAAGTCCCCGAGATGACAATGCTAAATCGGTCACTGAGGGCGCCTTACACTCCAAGTCTACTAGGTCATCATGTGTTGGTGATCTAGGTTCCCCGAGTGCCTATGTAACGAAGGAGGAGCTTCAAACCTTCGCCACAGCAGTATTCAAGAGGTTGGATGAGTTGAAAAGCTTGTTCTCCTCCTCTCCGGAGACATAGGCTCTTACACCTCTCACAGAGGCTCTGAAGCAGTTGACTTCTACAACTTTTGAACTCAAGGCGACCTTATCAGCCCTTCAGAGCTCTGTCCTTAAAAAGGATGATCTCACAGAAGCCTTCAGCGTGCTGTCTCTCAATCCTTCTTCCATCATCACACTAAAGACAGAACTGACAGAGGTCGCAGCCCTATTCTCCAAAGAAAAATCTTTAGAGCCTACGGGGAAAGGCAAGGGTAAAGTGTTAGAGGAGTCGCCAAAGAAAGGGTCTAGCTTTGAGACACTGGATGAGATCAATGACGATGAATATGATGACCCTGATCTGGTTCAAGCCCTCAAGGCTTCCTTGGCAGAGGCTCAGATGATGCAAGGCAGAGCTCCTATCCCCAGAGTCGAAGAAGGCTCTTCCAAACTAGCAAAGATACCTGAAGAGACATCCATGGGTACGTTCGACGCTCTGGTAGGAACAGTCAAGCCAATCCTACCAGAGGGGTCTACCCAGAGGCCTATACTTGAAGAAGACACCAGACCGCCAGAGTCTGTCACAGTAGGGAGGGTCTTTGAAATTATTGATTCGATGAACAAGATTCCTATGCAAAGGATGCGTACAGAGCCCGTAACCACTATCGAAGAGATTCTGCAGTGGCGTTACTCATCCACGGATACAGAGCCCCCTTACAATCCTAAGCTAACTGGCATGCCCTCTATCGAAGTAAAGTTTCAGTTCTTCAAACTCACCAAGCCACCATAGCAGGTCTTCTCAGAGCACGTTATTCGCTCACTAGAAACCATCTCTCCGTGCACCATGCTGAAGAAGATCGTGCTGTACACTCAATATACAGTGAAGAGGGATGATGGCAACCTCTACACTTTTACAGATGCTGACCTCCACAATCTGTGCGTATTTGATCTAATCTTCTTGCACAAGATCTTGAACAAGTATATGGAGAGGAGGTCAAGCTACTCGATTTCTCTCAGAAGGCTGATAGAGGTGATGCATGCCCAAGTTAAATTCTATAGCCAGAAAGACTTCGATATTGCTATGAGGTTGGCCCAGCCAGAGTTGAAGATTTCTCCTCCAAAGAACAGACCCATTTGGCTGCATAGGTTCCATCCCAACACTATTATCCACAATCCCATCTTTGGGTTTKTTTTCTTGGATAAGGATGAGATCCTAAGATTCTTCGATCCGAAAGAGGCGCACAAGTATTCAATAAAGTCCCTCGAATGGGTGTTCAACTTGGTGGTGGTAGAGGTGCAGAAAGGGCGAATAAGGATCGATGAACTAACAGACCTTCTGAAAATCATCAAAATACAAGTCTCATTCAGGGAATGGATCTTCAAGGTCTACAAGACTGTCAAAACTGATTTGCAATATGCTGTAGACGATTATCCAGAATCTGTTGTTGAATAACTCTTGTAATAGTATAGGCCTGCACATTTTTTACTTATTTCTGTAATGTAAATTTTTGCAGAGGATGAGATTAATCTCCTCTTGTATTTTTTCCTTTAGTCAAATCTTGCACCCAACTATCCGTAATTACTTTTTAATACTTAGGGGGAGATTGTTAGCTCCACTATTCCTATCTTGTAAAAGTGTAGAAAAAGTATATAGTAAGATTTGACAGAAGGTTAAATCCACAGAAGACTACAGAGGACTAGCGACAGAAGCCGTTTGATCGATCAAGTAAAGTGTAGCAGAACCTCTGATGTCTCTCACAGAGGTTCTGGAAAATAGTCCTCTGCCATTAGAACATGCAAGTCATTTACATTAGAGCCTCTGAGATGGCACACAGAGGGTCTGCGGTTTTCGTCTTCTGTGAAGTTTCTGTTCTAACAGTTTTTCGAAGGTTGTTAGCCGCATGTGCTTCTCACGTGACTAGGGAATAATCGACTTTATTTGGACGACTTAGATGAAGACACTTGTCAAGAACTAGTCTCTAAGGTCGTTAGGAACTAGTATAAATAGTGGATAGGGCCTTTGTAAATTGTGTGCTTCCAGTATTGTAATCGTCAAAATTTTCAATTGAATCAATTGAAAAACCTTTGGAGCAATCTTTTTGTATTCATCTTCTTCATTAAGACTGTTTGTTCTTGGTGTGTTTAGAATTTTCTAATCACTTACTCACTCTGTTTTGCTCTTATTAATACTTCCGCTGCACTTCAATTGTTTTAGAGCTTGTTTAGAGTGTTAGATCAATACCAAAGTTGAATTAAGATCCAACAAGTATAATGATTAAAATACCTAACCACCTCTAAAAATGGTGTTATTTATGTCACAATTTCCCTAAGACATTAAAATAAGACATATAAAAATTTGGTTGATCAAATAAATCGAGAAAATAACTTATTATGCTCACATGTGAACTTAAGTTTCTGCCAGTAGAAAAGTGAAAACTCTTAGTAAAGGAAAATATAGATTTTTTATAATATTAAAGAATAAAACGCGTGAGTTAAAGATTTTCTTAAAGCATCATATAAATCAATAAATTTTGCATTTAATCATCATCACAAATTAATACTTAAAACTAATATGTATCACATAAGGATTTTATAAGATATGATGAGCTAAGCAATACCTTAGCGCTAAGAGTTGAACCTAAATTTGATTGTGAGTTTCACTTCCATAGGAAGGACCTAGAACAGGGCAATTGTGCAACCGTACAATAACTCTAGAATCTTTTGCTGAACATGTGAGTTTTCACAGCCCCCTTTTACTATTACCGCATTTTTGGGGGAAAAGCAGGCTATAATACTATGTACCGATTGCTCTATTATGCGTGAATTTTTAAAAAAAATTCTTATTGCTATTGCACATGGTATGTATGCTTGTGTTAGTTGCCTGATCTTTCTTTTGTTATCGCTCTTAAATCCCCGTTTTCCTTTACACTACCTATTAATTCATTATATGAACTGTTGGTAATTATGGATAGCGCTATTTGGTTTGACAACCCCACTTTTGACTGACGAGTTAGAAGTGCATATTACCAAAACGGGTCTTACACATGTGAATTTATTTCATCGTTGAGGTACGACCCGAGAATTATACAAAATTCTTACACATGTGGATTTATTTCACCGCTGTCACACCCCGCTAAAGCGGAAACACGAGATGTAACAGGTAAGCGAGTCACAGCAACAGTTAATAAATAACACCTTTCAAATTTTACAAAATAAAACAAGTTTAACATCAATAACCAAAATGGAATAATGTACTTCTTATACAAAAACTTCAAACGCGAACTTAATCGATCTTGCCACAAATATGCTCCCAAAAACTTCATTTCTTACTTAAATCCTGAAAAGCATGAAACATAAAACAAGGTCAACTACAAAGATTTGGTGAGTTCACAGGTTTTCATATGCACAAAACATTACAATGCATAATTCATTTATTCGCAAATATATACATAAACTTTTGCACTTAATAAATGTAAATCTACCACGATCCTTAACTTGAGATACTACTAAGCCTTACCTGATGTAATATCCAGGTTATTTTATTTGGAATATTTTAAATCTTATGTTTATATTAATATTATATATATATAGTGTTATGTGTGAAAGTAGAGTTCGGGAAGAGGCG
Source organism: Cynara cardunculus var. scolymus (assembly GCF_001531365.2). Lineage (NCBI taxonomy): Eukaryota > Viridiplantae > Streptophyta > Magnoliopsida > Asterales > Asteraceae > Cynara > Cynara cardunculus. Next base: position 6,896 of record NW_020201537.1, read on the forward strand.
GTTCCTGCACTTGCTATAAATAGCAAGTGCATATGAAAGGAATGGTAATAGTTATTTGTTGAATATTCTGGGAAGCAAAATCAATTGAGAGTAAAGACTGAAGGAGGATTTGCATATTTGAAGTCAAAACTCACAATCAAAGGTGAGTGTATTAAAGCTTTGAGTAGAGTTGTTTGCATACAATTCAGTAGTTATTAGAACTGATTATTTATGGTTTATAGTTCATATTGTGCGGATATTTCCTTAAACCGTCCATGTATTGACCGGATTGATATCCGAACAGTTTCATCCGGATTATAAACCGCTCAAGTGTTGTCCGGAGTCCTCCCTAAACCGGTCAAGAGGTGACCGGATCTTGTCTAAATTGGTCAAGAGTTGGCCGGTGTATTGACCGGATTGTTTTAAATCGGTTAAGTTGTGAGCGGGGTATTGTCCGAACTTGTAATCCGGACAAAGATGTTGACTCAATTCTAAGTGTTAACCGGACAAAGCTTATACAAGGTGTTAACCAGATTGTTGACCGGAGATAATATAACCCTTTTGATATTCCAAGTGTTTGTCCGGATTCTATATCCAGACAAGGCTGACCGGACTTCAAATCCGGTTAATATGTTGAATCATTTTAGAGATGTAATGGCGGTGTAACCGCGAGAGAGATGTAATGGCGGTGTAACTGCGGAAGAAATGTAATGGCGATGTAACCGCAAGAGAGATGTAATGGCGGTGTAACCGCGGGAGAGATGTAATGGCGGTGTAACTGCGAGAGAGATGTAATGACGGTGTAATCGCGAGAGAGAGATATAATGGCGGTGTAACCGTGAGAGAGATGTAATGGCGGTGCAACCGCGAGAGACATAAATAAGTTTATGTGCCAGAACAGGTTTGATTCTAAACTAATTGTTTGGAAAGTATATTGTTTGTTTGGAAATTATACACTCACTAGACCTTTTTGGTCTAACGCTCAGTTGTTGGACTAACCGGTTTTGCAGGTCATCATACCTCACAGGATAAATGAAAGGGAAAAGTTTAGAATTAATGACGTTTAGTTATTCAAAATGAATTATAAGAAAGTATTTTGTTAATGTGTATTTTGTAAACGATGTTATATTTTGTGTTATGAGTATGATGTTGTGGATTATCGGTACATAAAATATGTGGGTTGTTACAGTTGGTATCAGAAACTTAGTTTAAGGGATTTGGGTATTTGCGAAATACTTAGACTTAAACAAGAGGTGTGGAAAGTTATGATAATAGGTTTCACTGGGTCTATGTATATGGGAATATGTTATAGCTGAATCTATTATGAGAAAGATAAATTATATGACTGATATAATCTGAGTTATGAATATACATGAGGATAAATGAATTATTATATTATGATTATGAGAATAATCATGTGTGTTTAAATGTGACAGAAAAATCAATATACTGAGAAATGACAGATAATCCCAATCAATCAAAAAGGACCTCTACTTGTTATGGAAGAGGTCAGGGAAGAAGAAACGTAACACAAGGAGAGGACCCAAAAAATGTGATGACGATTGAAACGCGAAGTCGTAGTACGGGTCGAGGAAGAGGTAGAGGTATTAGACAAGAACATGAACTGTTGGCTCAAGAAAGTTCAATGTCTGGTCATGGAAGAGGAAGAGCAAGGGGTAGACACAATGTTCCTGATCCCGGATTTATTACCCAAGAAATGTTGGCAGCAGAATTGGGAAAGTTCCAAGAAAGTTTGGTGAGTTTGTTGGGGCGTACAACCCAAAATAATCCAGAAGTGGTAAGAAATCCTGATTATCAAGAGGAAGCCGGAGCTAGTACACCTGTAACTGATACATCTGTACCCCTTACTTTATCCTCAGTACAAAAAGGAGGAKATATCAAAATGTTTCTTGCTTGTAAACCTCCTAAGTTTTCTGGTGAGCGTGATCCTGTTAAAGCTATGTGTTGGCTTAAGTAGATAGAGTTGAGTCTGCAAATCAGTAAAAGTGCAGAAGAGGATAAAGTTATGTTTGTTGTGTCACGTCTGAGATCAAGTGCTTTATACTGGTGGGATGTCCTGTCCAGTTCGGATCCGAACATTCTGATAACCATGATTTGGGAAGAATTTGTGGTTAAGTTTAAAATGCAGTATTGTCCTGAAGCTGCAGTAAGAAAGTTRGAAGATGATTTCCTTCATCTTGAACAAGGAAACATGTCAGTACGCCAGTATACAGAAGTTTTCATGGAACAATCTAGGTTTGCTGACGCCTATATAATATCTAAAAACAGCAGGGTGAGAAAGTATATATGGGGATTGGAGTCGAATCTTCGAAAATATGTAATATCCAGGAATCCGACAACATTTCAAGCGGCAGTTGATGCAGCTGAAATTCTAGAACAAGACATTAATCGACAACCACAAGAAAAGGTTGGGGAGAAAAGAAAGGGGGAAGTTACAGTAACTGATTTCCGTAGACCGAGGTTTATGGAAATTTTGAATCGACCAGTCTCAAGGTTTGCTGATAGGGCGTGTACCCGATGTCATAAGATACATCAGGGAAATTGCAATTCAGAATCTCGAGTATGCTTTAAATGTCAAGAACCAGGACATATATCCCGAGACTGTTAGATGAGGCGGAGGTGTTTTACTTGTAATTCATCTCAACATGTAAATGCCGATTATCCGCAAGCAAAAAGTCGTGGGTTTGGTTTTGCTGGAGGTCAGGGATCTGGATATTCTGGGGGTCGAGGATCGGGGTATGTGCCAACAGGTCATGGGCAAATGGATAATCGTGTTAGTCCAAGTGGACGGGGAGGGATAAGACAGGCAGAGTCTAATGCAAAAGGGAGAGCCTTTCAGATGACAAGAGGCGAGGCAGAAGAGCACCCTGAAGTTGTAACAGGTACATTCCTCGTTAATTAAGTATGTGCCATAGTTTTATTTGATTCGAGTGCAAATCGTTCTTTTGTGTCGCCATCATTTGTTAACTGTGCACACATTTAGAATCTGAAGTATTAAGTGAAGATCTAATTGTGGAAACAACAAATGATAGTGAAGGTTTGGTTAAGGAAAGAATTGATGAATGTTTTATAAGTATAGAAGGATGTGAGGTGCCTATACAGTTATTTATTTTGCCTTTAAGGGAATTTGATATAATTATAGGCATGGATTGGTTAGCTAAAAACCAAGCCAATATAGTCTGTAATGAAAAAATGATTCATATAGACTTACCCGAAAAARGAAGAGTTGTGATTTATGGAGATCGRCGGGATCGTTACTCTAGTCTAATTTCAGTTCTAAAGGCTAGGAAGTATGTACAGAAGGGGTGTGTTAGTTTTCTTGCATATGCTATAGATATGAAGAAAGAGAAAGGAAAGATGGAGGATATCCCAATCGTAAGGGAATTTCCTGAAGTATTTCCAGAAGATTTGATAAGTTTACCTCCAGACCGAATGATAGAATTTCAGATTGAATTAGTTCCTGGAGCAACACCTGTTGCGCGTTGCGTGTGCATCATACAAATTAGCTCCTTCTGCGTTAAAGGAGTTAATGTCTCAATTAAAAGAATTGTTGGATAAAGGTTTTATTCGACCCAATACTTCTGTTAGGACTGAATAACTCTCTTTCTTGGTTAAGATTACTTACTTGAATGATTGGTTTGACAGATATAATGCAGCGAAAAAGATAATAAATCAAACAAGTAGAAATYGMTAAGAACACGATGAAGATTAATGATGAACACAGGAGAAAGCTTCAAAGGATTTTCAATTGATGAAAATATTGACGATTACAATACTGGAAGCACAYTGAATTACAAAGGCCTATGCTGCTATTTATACAAGCAAGTAACCGTTTTTCTGACACGACCTAAAGTAAATAAATCTAAGTCGTTCGATCAAAACAAATTACAGACAAGAACACGTGATAAGCACGAACAGCTAAAAGACCTAAGTAAAACAGCTTAAAGATAATCTTCACAGAAGACATTGCTGCAGACCCTCTATTAGACAACACAGAGGCTCTGCTAGATGAAACTTGGAAGTACTCAGAGGAAATCTTCCAGAACCTCTGTGAGACACGACAGAGGTTCTGTCGACTAAGTCTTGTAGCATTGTCTCCTCAGAGGACCAGTTCCAGAACCTCTGTGAGATACGACAGAGGTTCTGTCACTTGAGACTTGTGCATCTTTTGCTGTTGGTCCTCTTTGGTCTTCTGTGACATATCATATTCTGTCAATACTTGCAGTTTTACTTTTTCTATACTTTTACATTTAATGAACTGAGAGCTAACAATCTCCCCCTAAGTATGAAAAAGTAAACTATGAACTTTGGGTGCAAGTGTATGACTTAATTGAATTGAAATTACAAGAGGTGATGAAACATCATCCTCTTAATGAATTAAGATGAAAGAATTACAAAGTAAAGAATTACAATGTAGAAAATTACAAAACTTGAATGACAAAAAAAGAAACATAGGCACGATCCTGGGACATAAGAGAATCAGACTTGAGACTCTGGGAAATCGTCTACCGCATAAACAAAATCTGACTTTATAGTTTTGTAGACGTCGAAGATGAACTCTCTGAAGTTGATTTGTACTCTGATTGCGTCCAAGAGAGATGACACTTCACCAACCCTGTAGTGTCTTTTATCCACCTCTGCCATGATACACTTTAATATCCAGTCTAATGTCTCCAATGAATACTTGTGCGCTTATGTTGGGTCAAAGAATCTAAGTATCTCATCCTTGTCCAAATACACAAACCCATAAATGGGATTGTGCATAATGGTGTTTGGATAGAACTTAGACACCCAACTTGGCCTGCTGTAAGGAGGAGTGATCTTCAGATTCTTCTGTGCTAGACGCATGGCCAATTCAAAATCCTTCTGGCTGTAGTACATTACTTGTATGCGCATAACTTCGATCAGCCTTCTGAGGGATACTTGATATGTTGACCTCCTCCCCATGTAGATATTAAGAATTTGTGCATATATATGAGATCATACACGCAGAGGTTATGCAGATCAGGGTCAGAGAATGTATAGATATTCCCGTCTTCTCTCTTTACAACGTATTGAGAGTAGAGCATAGCCTTCATCAATAAAGTTCTTGGGGAAATTGACATCAAAGATTTAATCATGTGGCACGAGAAGACCTGCTCACGAGGCCTTGTAAGTCTGGATAATCAGAATTTGGCTGCGGTAGAGGGAATCCCAGTAAGCTCTGGGTCGTAGGGTGGCTCTGTGTCTGTCACAGAGTATCTCCATATAAGAATTTCCTCTGGGGTAGTAACGGGCTCTGTGCGAACGTTAAG
>NW_020201537.1:13064-14762 GCF_001531365.2 Cynara cardunculus var. scolymus
GGATAGAACTTCTGCTCGAAGGAGGTCACCTTCCTTGGCAAGCTTGGACATGGATTCTGCGAGTTTATCATTGGAAGAGAAGAACTCCATTTTAAGCATAGTGAAGTGATCAATCAAAGTATTCCCTAGGGCATCCACCATGGCCTCCAGTTCTCTGCGAGTGGCCAAGTGATTGATGTTGGCACTTGAGGACTTGGACTGGATGCCATAGGTGACCGCAGAGAAAAACATTTCCTTGATCTCGTCGTGGAAGGAAGAATAATCTGTGTAGCCCGCTGTGACGAAGTCTCCTGCAAACTTTGCTGCCATTTCTGAAAGTTCATCCTTTAGTGTTTTGAGTGAGGAGGGGTTGAGGGACATTGCCTGGAAAGCCTCTGAAAGATCGTCCTTCTGTAAGACAGAGCTCTGAAGGGTTGTCAAAGAAGTCTTCAGCTCTGTGGTGGTGGAAGACAACTCCCTCAAAGCCTCTGTTAGCGGTGTAATATCCTGAGGTGGAGACTGCGAGATGAACAAGCTTTTCAACTCGTCCATCTTGGTGAGCAACTCTGTGGCAAGGGCTTTAAGCTCCCCCTTTGTCACATAGTGGCTTTGGGAACTCAGACCACCAATACATGGTGATCCTTTTGCCTCGGAGCGTGAGGCGCCCTCACCGGCTGGCATAGCGTAGCCTGCTCGGGGACTTCCACCATATCCTCGAACATCTCCTTGAGGAGAGCCTAATGGTGTTCTATAGACTTCATGCCCGGTAGGTTCAGAGCCTAACCTGGCTGAGGTATCTAGTGGAGATGATGGACGTTCTAGATCCACCACCTTTGTGATCCTTACCTGTGCCTCTGAAGCACGTTCTGGCTGATCTCGCTCAAGTGCAGAGGCAACACCTAATTGAGAGGATGGAGGAGTTATATGTGGGTGCCCGGGAGTGCGTTCCACAGAGGATGAAAGAGTATCCTCTGCGGTGGTTGGATGGGTTGGGATCGGCTTGTGCGAGCCTATTTCAATAGAGGGTCCCTCTAGAACAGGGCCTCTAGAATCGTGGATTGCACTGGGAGTTTGGCTTGGATGTGTGCCAGGGGCATCTTTTTCTCCCTTGCCTAATTCTTCTACTTCTTCTTCTTCCTCATCTAAGATGATCTCTGTCCCCAATTGAGATGGATCAATTGGCGCCTGGAACTCCTTTTGGATATTCGACAGAACATCTTGAATTTGTTCCGTTGGGGAAACGTCGATGTGTGCCTTGCGCAACCTTCTGCGCTTTGGAGCTGTAGCCTCTGCTTGCTCTTCTGCTGTGATAGCCTCTGTGACCACAGGTTCTGTGATCGCAGGCTCTGTACTTTCAGCCTTCTTGGTTTTTCTTTTCTTAGCCTTGGGCAGAGGCACAGTTGGGCCCTCTTCTTCTGCGGGCCTCTTTTTCGCCTTCTTCTTCACAGAAGTATCACCAACCTTCTGTGACTTCTTTTTCTTCTGGCGTGGAGGTGATGGGATACTAGGTGGATGCTCACTCATCTCACCAGCCACTACTGGCTCCTCCGTTCTTCCCTCTACTCTCATTTTATCCACACTCTCACCTAGAGGCGGTTCTGGTCGCCTGTTACCACATCTGTAAGCTTTGCGTTCTTCATGAGATAGATACCTGAGCATGGCTTTGGAGATTGGACGTGGGCTTCTGTAKCCATGCTCGTGTTCCGTTAGGTGGAACTC
>NW_020201537.1:15981-16809 GCF_001531365.2 Cynara cardunculus var. scolymus
GTTGCTCGTGTCTTGACGCCTGCAGAAGGTTCTCCTATGATTTGAGATTGTGGATGGCTTTGGGTCCACTTAGAGACGTGATGTGGTTGAGCAGAGGGCAYRATTTCTTGTGCAATTTGAAGAGGAGGTTGAGATGCAGAGTCATGTTCGGGCTCTTGAGCTTCAAYGGAGGTTGGAACCGTTGGACTTTTATTACGAGAAGCTTCTTCTTGAAGAAAATCATCAGAAGATGAGACTGGAGGACTTTCAATTATTGGTGCAGCATTTGGTTGTGAATCTTCTCGGAAAGGGGACACAGAGGTTGACGATAAGGGAGCATCCTCTGTGAGAGGTATTGTGGAAGGGCTTTCTGTTTGATCTGGATTGGCAACTGCTACAGAGGGTCTGTCAGGTTCTGCACCATCTTCGTACCACTCTGTAAACAGTTGCTCGAGTTTTGCTGTGATTGTAGCGTTTGGAGATTTGTTGGCCTGGATTTTCAACTCTTCTGTGAACTTTTCCTTCGTCACATGAAAAGAATCATCAAATCTTACATTTGTGCTGACAACCACGATTCGGGTCCTGGCAATGTAGGCTCTGTATGCTGCGGTATCCCACGCATAGCCAATGAAAATTGCATCATCCCTTTTGGGCTCAAATTTTCCCAAAGACTCTGTCATTGAGAACGTGGCATCTACAACCAAACACATGAAAGAACTTGATGTTTGGCTTTCTATCGAACAGAAGTTGATAGGGAGTCTTCTCGAAGCGTTTGACCACCAAGGATCGGTTCTGTGTGTAGCAGGCAGTTGAAACAGCTTCTGCCCAGAATGATAATGGAAGCCCAGA
>NW_020201537.1:19228-20263 GCF_001531365.2 Cynara cardunculus var. scolymus
AGTTTTGTTTGTTTTGAAACCGGGTTTGTTGTCAATTTTCGAGAAACCTAGACCTCTTCTGCCCAAGTTGACCTTTATCTTTTTATAAATGTTTTGAGCCTCTTGAAATTTCTTTATTTGGAGCTCTCTGTTAAGCACGTCTTGATGTAAAAACTCCCTTTCCTTTTGAAAGAACTTCTTCACAGAGGTAACATTGCACTTCTCGTGCTCCATCAGTCTCAACTMTTCTAYCWTTGTTTTCAAATCCTTTTCAAGCTTGGCTAGCTTTAGTTTGGAAGAATTTTCAAGATTTAAAAATTTGGTTTGTTCTTCTTCAAACAAATTGAAAAACGGTTTCTTTCTTCTGTGAGCAACCTGACTTCCTTTTCACAAAATAAAAACTTTTCTTTAGAACTTAGATGCTCCAAATGACATTGGTCGAGATTTTCAAGAATCTCTGTGAACAAAACAAAAGAATCAGAAGAGGAGGAAGTAGATACCTCTTGGTCATTTCTTGCAGAGGGGTCTGTCTCAACTTCAGCCATCCCACAGAAGAATTCATCATCTGTGTCTGAGTCTTCCCATGCGAGAAGACCCTTCTGATTGTCGTCATCAGAGGATTCATCTGTGACTAGCTCACTGGATTGAGCTAGAAGTGACTTCTGTTGACAGAACTCAGCCTTCTTTCTGTAGTAGGCTGCATCTTTCGGACCCCTCTGCTATGTCCTTGGTCCTTTGGACCAACAATCTGCAGGGTAGTGGCCAGGTTTGCCACACTTGAAGCAGCCATCTTTGGGCTCTTCCTTCTTCTGCTCTTCAGCCCTCTGAAAGGGCTTCTGCTCCTTCTCTTTCTTCTCAGATCTCTCTCCTTCTGTGAAGCTTCTGCGATTGAAGCTTCTGTACTCCTTCCTGTCTCCACCCTTTCTGTATTCTCTTGTGATCAGCGCAAGAGTCTTCATTATCTCCTTCATGGAGATCTTCTCTTCTTCAGAACTCTGGTCACTATCAGTAATCAACACCATTTTCTTCTTCTTCTTCTCCTTCTTCACCTCCTTC
>NW_020201537.1:21393-31389 GCF_001531365.2 Cynara cardunculus var. scolymus
CGGAAAAGATAATAAATCAAACAAGTAGAAATCGATAAGAACACGATGAAGATTAATGATGAACACAGGAGAAAGCTTCGAAGGATTTTCAATTGATGAAAATATTGACGATTACAATACTGGAAGCACACTGAATTACAAAGGCCTACGCTGCTATTTATACAAGCAAGTAACCGTTTTTCTGACACGACCTAAAGTAAATAAATCTARGCCGTTCGATCAAAACAAATTACAGACAAGAACACGTGATAAGCACGAGCAACTAAAAGACCTAAGTAAAACAACTTAAAGATAATCTTCACAGAAGACATTGCTGCAGACCCTCTGTTAGGAAACACAGAGGCTCTGCTAGATGAAACTTGGAAGTACTCAGAAGAAATCTTCCAGAACCTCTGTGAGACACGACAGAGGTTCTGTCGACTAAGTCTTGTAGCATTGTCTTCTCAGAGGACCAGTTCCAGAACCTCTGTGAAATACGACAGAGGTTCTGTCACTTGAGACTTGTGCATCTTTTGCTGTTGGTCCTCTTTGGTCTTATGTGACATATCATCTTCTGTCAATACTTGCAGTTTTACTTTTTCTGTACTTTTACATTTAATGAACTGAGAGCTAACATAAATGATTCAATAATACCTACAAGATGAATATCTTATGCATCATTTTGTTGATTAGAATTTATTGTCAATAATATTGCTATAAAAATGATGAGATTCCCTTTTTATCATGCCCTAGAAAATGCCGCCAAGAAGAGAAAACCCTGAAGTTGCACGACTCGTGTCAGAGCAACTCTTGGCTGCGCTTCCCAATATAGTTAGTCAGGTAGCTGCGGGTCTGAATGCTAATCAACCTACCAGTTCTGAGGCTAGGACATCTAGGGAATGCACCTATAAATCCTTCAGATGCTGCACCCGAAGGAATTTCAGGGAACTGAGGGAGCCGTAGGATTACTAACTTTGATTCAAAGTATGGAGTTTGTCCTCCATATCAGCAAATTCCTAGAAGCAAACAAAGTAGAATATGCTGCATGCTTACTACAAGGCAGAGCTTTGACATAGTGGAACACATTAGTTTAGACTAGGGGTCGGGAAGCAGCCAATCAACTCTCATGGTAGGAGTTTAAGAAATTACTTAAGGACGAATATTGTCCAAGAAGTGAACTCCAAAAGTTGGAAATGGAGTTATGGAATCATGAGATGAAAGGGGAAAACATAGCTACCTATACTACTCGATTCCATGAGGTAGCCAATTTAGTGCCACATCTGGTGACACCTGAGGAAGTCCGAATCGAGAGGTATATTTGGGGATTATCTCCAGAAATTCGAGGAAACATGACCTCAGCAAACCCAAAGACCCTTCAGGAGGCAATAAGCATTGCGACTAAGCTCACAATTAATGCTATTCGGACTTGGAATTCAACAAAGGAAAAAGAAAGGTGGAAGAACTGGGAAACCAAAGATTTGGGGATAGGTTTGGCAAGAATAGGAAGGCGGGAGGAAACTTTGGGGTTCAGACCCAAGTGGTAAATCAAGGAAGCAAACCTAAGTGCAATAAATATAAATTTCCGCACTGGGGAAACTGCATCATTTATCAAAGGTGCCACAGAGGGGGCCAGCCCACGAAGGATTGCCGAAAGCGATTATGTTTTGAATGTGGGAGTTTGGATCATATGAGATATGTTTGTCCCAAGAGAATGCAAGAAACAAATGTTATTCAAGCTCGACCAGCCAACCAAGGAAACCCGGAAAGTCAAGTATGAGGGCTAGCATTTGAAATTGGAGCAAGGGAGGCTAGTCATGATCCAAATGTGGTTACAGGTACATTTCTCTTAAATAATGAATTTGCATCAGTATTATTTGACTCAGGAGCAGATAGATGTTTTGTATCCTTAGACTTTAGGCCAAAGATTAACCTAAAATCTCAAAGGATGAATGAAGATTATATAATAGAATTTGCCAATGGCCAAGAAATTAGGACTAGAGACATAATCATAGGCTGCACTCTAAGCTTAGCTTAGAAGGATTTTAGCATAGACCTTATCCCGATTGAGTTAAGAAGTTGTGATATAGTTATAGGTATGGATTGGCTATCCAAAAATCGAGCTGAAATAGTTTGTTCGGAAAAGATTATCCGAATTCCTCAAGAAAGAGGAGAAGCACTTATAATTCAAGAAGAGGAGTTTTATCGGAAAATTAAGATAGTATCATGCATGAAGATGCAGAAGTATTTAAAGAAAAACTATGTTGCATTTTTGTCACACATTATAGATAAGAAGGTTAAAGAGAGAAGTATTGAAGATTTCCCTTAGTAGGGGAGTTCCCTGAAGTGTTCCCCAATGATCTACACGGATTACCCCCACCTAGACAAGTTGAGTTTGGTATTGACTTAATTCCTGGAGTTGCCCCAGTGGCAAAGGCACCATATCGATTGGCCCCATCAGAGATCCAAGAGTTGTTAGATAAAGGATTCATAAGACCCAATTTTTCACCATGGGGTGAACCAGTTTTGTTCGTCAAGAAGAAAGATGGATCAATGCGAATGTGTATTGACTATAAGGAGCTTAATAAGTTGACTATCAAGAATCGATATCCTCTTCCTAGGATCGATGATTTTTTCGATCAACTTCAAGGTGCTGTATACTTTTCAAAGATGGATCTTCGATTCAGATATCATCAAGTGAGAATTCGAGAAGAGGACATCCCTAAAACGACATTTAGAACCCGGTACGGCCATTATGAATTTTTGGTTATGCCATTCGGGTTAACCAATGCTCCGGCTGTTTTCATGGATCTAATGAACAGGGTTTGCAGACCATACCTGGATAAATTTGTAATTGTCTTCATAGATGACATACTTATTTATTGACGAAGCAAAAAGGATCATGAGCAACACTTAAGATTGATATTTGAACTACATAGGGACCAGAAATTGTATGTAAAATTCTCCAAATGCGAATTCTGGATTCGTGAAGTACAATTTCTTGGTCATGTGGTAAATGAAAAATGAATTCATGTAGATCCTGCGAAGATTGAGGCCATTAAAAAATGGGAAACCCCAAGAACCCCGACAGAAATTTGTCAATTTCTTGGTTTGGCAGGCTATTACCGACGATTCATTGCATATTTTTCAAAAATTGTGCAACCACTCATGACTTTAACTCAGAAAGACAAGAAGTTTGTTTGGGGAGAGAAACAAGAAAAGGCCTTCCAAACTCTTAAGCATAGGCTATACAATGCACCAATTCTATCATTACTAGAAGGTTCGGAAAACTTTATGGTATATTGCGATGCATCACATCAAGGATTAGGGTGCGTGCTTATGCAAAAAGATAAAGTCATTGCATATGCCTCAAGACAACTCAAAGTGCATGGGAATAACTATACTATGCATGATCTAGAATTAGGAGTCGTAGTATTTGCACTTAAGATTTGGAGACATTACCTTTATGGTACCAAGTGTACTGTGTTCACTGATCACAAAAGTCTTCAACACATCTTCAATTAGAAAATGCTAAATATGAGATAAAGCAGATGGGTTGAATTGCTTAGTGATTATGACTGTGAAATTAAGTACCATCCGGGCAAGGCTAATGTAGTAGCTGATGGTTTGAGCAGAAAGGAAAGGGTGAAGCCAACAAGGCTATGAGCTTTGGGAGTAGTAGTAGCCACTAGTTTGAAAGCACAAATTCTCGAAGATCAAAAAGAGGCATTGTGGGAAGAGAATTTGAAAAATGAGACCCTACATCACATGGAAACTAAGTTTCAACTGAAGTCCGATGGAGTGAATTACTTGGGAAATACGTTTTGGATTCCTAAGATTGGCAATCTCAGATCTACAATTCAGAACGAAGCCCATCGATCAAAATATTCAATTCACCCAAGAGCAGATAAGATGTATAAGTAATTGAGGGAACACTATTGGTGGCCTGGAATGAAGAAAGACATTGTCTTGTATGTGAATAAGTGTTTAACTTGCGCAATGGTCAAGGCCGAGCACCAAAAACCATCCGGCTTACTACAACAACCTGAGATTCTCCGGTGGAAGTGGGAACAAATATCAATGGACTTCATAACTAAGTTGCCCAGGACTGGGAAAGGGTATGATGCAATTTGGGTATTTGTGGATCGACTGACGAAATCCGCTCATTTCCTACCAATTCGAGAAGATTATAAGATGGAGAAGCTGGCACAAATTTACATAAATGAAATCATCACCCGGCATGGGGTACCTCTTTCTATCATATCGGATAGAGACAGTCGATTTACGTCAAGATTTTGGCAATCACTTTGTAGGATCGATTAACTCGATTTCTTAGTATTAATTACTTACTTGGATGATCTGTTTGACAGTGATGATGCAGCGGAAAAGATAAGAATCAACCAAAGTAGAAATCAATAAGAACAAGGTGATGAATATTGATGAACACAAGAGAGAGCTTCAAATGATTTTCAATACAATGAAAATGTTAACAATTACAATACTGAAGCATACTGAGATACAAGGGTCTACGCTGCTATTTATACAAGCAAGTAACCGTTTTCCTGACATGACCTAAAGTAAATTAATCTAAGCCGTTCGATCAAAACAGATTACAGACAAGAACACGTGATAAGCACGAGCAGCTAATAAACCTAAGTAAAACAGCTAAAAAGATCTTCACAGAAGACATGATGCAGACCCTCTGTGAGACATCATAGAGGCTCTGCTGTATATAACTTGAAAGCACATTGACGTAGAGGATATCTTCCAGAATCTCTGTGAGACACGACAGAGGTTCTGTCGTCTTTGTCTTTAAGCATTGTCTTTAAGCATTGTCTTTGCAGAGGAACAGTTTCCAGAACCTCTGTGAGACACGACATAGGTTCTGTCACATGAGATTTGTACGCTTGAGCATCTTCTGTTGTTGGTCCTCTGTGGTCTTTTGTGATAGATCATCTTCTGTCAGCAGTTGCAGTGTTACTTTTTCCATACTTTTACATTTAATGAAATGAGAGCTAACAATCTCCCCCTAAGTATGAAAAAGTAAAAATTGAACTTTAAGTGCAAGGACATGACTTGATTGAAATGAAATTACAAGAGGTGATAAAGCATCATGCTCTAAAAGAATTACAATGTAAGGAATTACAAAACTTAAATGACAAAACTTTTGAAGCTTAGGCCGAATTCTGGTACAGAAGGTTATCAGACTGCAGATTTTGGAAAATCGTCTACCGCATATAGCAAGTCAGCTTTGATCGTTCTGCAGACATTGAAGATCCATTCTCTGAAGTTGATTTGAACTTTGATCGCGTTTAAGATGGGAGACACTTCACCCGATCTGAGATGTCCTTTGTCCACCTCTGTCATCACTCTTTTGAAAATCCATTCTAAAGTCTTTGTTGAGTATTTGTGGGACTCTGTTGGGTCATAGAACCTTAGGATATCATCCTTATCCAAATACACAAACCAAAAATTGGGGTTGTGGATAATGGAGTTTGGAGAATACCTAAGTACCCAACTAGGCCTGCTATATGGAGGAGAGAGATTTAGATTCTTCTGCACTAACCTTATTGCCAGCTCGAAGTCCTTCTGACTGTAATACCTTACTTGAGCGCGCATGACTTCTATCAGCCTTCTAAGCGATATTTGATAGTTGGACCTCATCTCCATGTAGATGTTGAGAATCTTGTGCATATAGATGACATCAAACACGCAGAGGTTGTGAAGGTTCGCATCCGTGAAGGTATAGAGGTTTCCATCTTCTCTCCTTACCAAATACTGAGTGTAGAGCACAGACTTCTTCAGCAAGGTCCTTGGTGAAATTGTCACCAAGGAAGTGATCTGGTGCTCTGAGAAGACCTGCTCACGAGGCCTTGTCAACTTGGAGAACTAAAATTTTGATGCGGCAGAGGGGATCCCTATAAGCTCTGGATCATATGGGGGCTCTGTGTCTACTGTAGAGTACTTCCACACCAGAACTTCTTCCAAAGTTGTAACAGGCACTGTTTTGACTTGAGGTATTGGAATCCTGCTCATGGACTCAAGTATTTCAGATACTCTGTCTGCTGTGGAAGCCTCTGGAATCTTGAGCTCTTCTTCTTCCAATATTGGCCTCTAGGTTGATCCTTCTGCAAAGGATTGGTTCGACAGATCCTTGCAGAGCATCAAACGTACCTGTGGACGTTTCTTGGACTTGTGGGAATAAGGAAGACGTTGCTTCTATTCTCTGTGGTGCATTGGAATAGGACCTCTACCCTTCTTAGCTTGTGACTCTGCCAGGGATTCTTGAAGAGCTTTTAGGAGCGTAGGATCATCTCGATATTTTTCTATGGTGATTTCTTCTGGAGGCTCTGTGCTCGATGACGACTCCTTCTGTGGTTCCTCTACAACCTTGCCTTTTCCTTTGCCACTAGGCTCTGGAGCCTTTCCCTTGCCTTTTGAGAACAGGTCGGCTGTAGATTCCACAATTTTTACACCCTTGGCAGGAACTCTGGCAGAAGTCTTCTTTTCCTCCTTCTTCTCCCCCTCATGATGATCATCATCACCTTCATGATCGTCATGGCTCTGTATGGCGTCTGCCTTGCATGTAGTCAGGGGAACCTTTTCCAACCTCTGCAAAATTTTGATGGCGGCCTTCTTCATCTTCTTGATGGCCTCATTTGCAAGTTTGGAGGCGTGATTGATGTCTATCTCTGTTTCCCACATCAGTTTTGAGACGCTTCTGTATATCTCGCTTCTGAGGAGGTCACCCTCTTTCACGAGTTGTCTTGTGGATTCTGTGATGGCCTTGTTGGAGGCTCGGGCCTCTTTAAGAAGTTGAGCGATGTTCTTGGTCACAACATCCCATAGGGCTTCCACCATAGCATCTAGATCTCTACGATTTGCCAGATGATTGATGTTGGCCCTTGAGGTCTTGGTGTCAAGGCCGTAGGTGACCGTAGAGGAGAACATCTTCTTGATTTCGTCTCTGAATGAAGAGTAATATGTGTAGCCCGTAGAGACGAAATCGGCTGTGAATTGAGCGGCCAGCTCTGTGAGTTCAGTCTTCAACGTTTTGATAGAGGATGGATTGAGCGTCATTGCTTGAAAGGCTTCTGCTAGATCATCCTTCTGAAGGACAGAGCTCTGAAGGGTTACTATAGTAGTCTTCAAATCGGCAGTTATGGAGGATAACTCCTTCAGAGCTTCTGTGAGAGAATTGAAGTCTTGTGGCATTGAGCGTGAGATAAACAAGCTTTTCAACTCGTCTATCTTCTTGAACACCTCTGTGGCAAAGGTTTGAAGCTCCCCCTTTGTCACATAGGTATCCTGGGTAATCGGATCACCAACACATGGTGGTCCTTCGGCCTCGGAGCTTGAGGCGCCCTCAGCGGCTGGTGTTACGTAGCCTGCTCGGGGACTTCCACCAGATCCTCGCACATCTCCTTGAGGATAGCCTTCACGTGTTCTGTAGATCTCATGTCCGGTAGTTTCAGAGCCTATCCTGACAGTTTGATCTAGTGGAGACAGAGGGCGTTCTAGACCCTCTGCCTCTGTGATCCTCACATGTGCCTCTGAAGCACGTTCTTGTTGTTCACTCGTGTGAGGAGAGGCATCGGATGCCTCTCTTGGTTCTGTCGAGTCCATGGGCGAAGGGACTCTTTTTGTAAAACCTTCATCATTTTGAGAAGATGAGGGAGTTGTATGAGGTTGCCCAGATGTGCGTTCCACAGGGGACGAAAGAATGTCCTCTGTGAGGATAGGCTGGTTAGGGTTCGGCATGTGCATGTCTGCTTTAATAGAGGTTCCCTCTAGAACAGGGCCTCTAGACATGTGGATTGCACTAGGAGGTGGGCTTGGTAGTGTGCCTTCGGCATCTTTTGCTCCCTCACCTAACTCTTCAGCCTCTTCTTTTTCGTCGTCTAGAATGACTTTTGTCCCCAACTGTGATTCATCAATTGGCGCCTTGAACTCCTTCTGGATATTCAAAAGAACATCCTGAATTTGTTCTATTGGGGAAACATCGAGAACCATCTTGCGCAATCTTCTGCGCTTGGGTGTAGCTGCAACCTCTGTCGGGCTTTCTTCTTTAATGGCCTCTGTGACCATAGGTTCTGTGATCACAGGCTCTGTCGGTTCAGCCTTCTTTATTTTCCCCTTCTTTTGTTTTGGCAGAGGTACAGTTGGGCCCTCTTCTTCTACAGTCCTCTTCTTCCCTTTCTTCTTCACAGAAGTGTCATCACCCTGCTGTGTCTTCTTATTCTTGCGTGGGGGACTTGGGATTCTAGGGGGTACCTCACTCTACTTACCAGCCACTACTGGCTCCTCCACACATTCCTCCACTCTCATTTTTGCAATCTCCACACCTAAGGGGGTACCTATTCGTGGTGGGGTTGCAGGGACCGGTTTTGGTCACCTGTTACCACGTCTATAGGATTTGCACTCTTCGTGAATTAAATACCTAAGCAAGGCCTTGGATAAGGGTCTTGGGCTTCTGTAGCCATGCTCGTGCTCGGTAGGATGAAACTCCTTGAAAGGATAGAGCTTTGCATTGGGCTCCACAGAAGGCAGTTTCACTGCTAGAAGGTCTCCAAATGCTAAACCAAGGAAGCGTTGTAGGATCAAATTTGGTTGGTTCATATCTTCCTTGGCCTTCTTTTGGGCCTGTACCTTCGACTTTTCGCCCCGTTCGCTTGAGCACTTCTTCTTGATGAGCCCGACCATGTCCTCGAAAATGAGTTGGGCGTAGTCCAGAGGAAGATTGAAGTATATTCCATACATGATGGACATCATAGCATGGGAGGTCTGGTCATGACTGCCCACCTTCCCTGTTAGGCAGCAGTTGATGATTGAGAATAAGGTGTTCCAAACAGGGGGCAATCCCTTGCGCTCGAATTGTGTCCTTTTGATAATCGGGGTCGCATATGAATGAAATTCCAGGAATTTGATTAATTCCTCGTCGGTAGGGGTCTCAGCATAGGCATTCAGATTTAGTTGTTCAAGGGTAGGCAAATGTAGAGCAGTTCTCAAAGTTGCCACATTAAGTTCTAATGGGACAAGGGATTTGTTAACAGGGTGGGATGCATAACCAACGATTGTGAGGCCAGAATTGTCAAGAGTAGTAATGTAGGCACTCAACAAAAATTAGGTTAAATAGGTTTCTGGTGTGGGTCGAGTAGCAGATAAAACATAGAAAAGAGGGTGGTTCCTTAGAAGTTCCATTAGAGTGAAGGTGAAATCGGGAAAACCTGTGCTTGAGGGGACGAAATAGTAGTTATTTGGCTTCTTCACGAGGACGATCTTTTCGTACTTGTTTTGCACGAAAGACAAGGCGTGTGAAGTGAGAGCTTGTGCTTGGGTGACCTCGTTATCGGTGGATACGTTCACTGATTGGGCTGAGACGCTTGAAGACGACATGGTTGCAGGTAAGCTTTGAGAGAGTTGCAGGTTTCTGGTTCGTCTGTGTGTATATGAGAGTTTTTGAGAGCGTAAGGTTTTAATTTGGGGGGAACAAGGGTATATATAGGTAAGGATTTTTAAAATTGAACCGTTCGTTGTACAAAAGGTCGTGTAATGAGTGGATTTGGGTGAAACGGTTAAAAAAATGGTATGACACGCCGTATTGGGAAGACGCGCAATTGAAAACATGCACTTCCTTTTTCTGACACGCGCGTGTTTGTTCTTACCCTTATCCATAGAACCACGCGCACCATATCAATAGACAAGAACTATCAACAKAGTTCTGTCAGAGGCCTAAGGGTTACAGAGCCTCTGTGATATGTGTCAGGCCTTCTTACAAATGTTACACCTTTTTACCTAAACGGTTTTAGAAAATCCACCGAGAGATGAGTATTGGCTCAGCTCAACTCACAGAGCCTCTGTTAGAAGCGCCAGAGGTTCTGATGAGATGGCCTCTGAGAACGAAATACTTCAAACGTTTTTGCACCTTCTATGGTTTTAATTTTTGAAAACTCCCCCTTTGAGCCAGCTTCCTTGGCTCCCCCTTGAATAAAAACCATTTGAAAATCCTTAAGAAGAAGT
>NW_020201537.1:36129-48994 GCF_001531365.2 Cynara cardunculus var. scolymus
AGCCTCTTGAAATTTCTTTATTTTAAGCTCTTTGTCTAGTACGTCTTGATGTAAAAATTCTCTTTCTTTTTGAAAGAATTCCTTTACAGAGGTAATATTACATTTCTCGTGCTCCATCTGTCTCAACTCTTCCACCTTTATTTTCAAATCTTTTTCAACCTTGGCAAGCTTTAGTTTTGAAGAATTTTCAACGTTTAAAAACTTGGTTTGCTCTTCTTCGAGCATCTTGAAAAAACGGTTTCTTTCTTATGTGAGCAGAGTAACTTCTTTTTCACATAATGAAAGTTTTTCTTTAAGATTTTGATGCTCCAAATGACATGAGTCGAGATTTTCAATGATCTCTATGAAAAAGTCAAAGGAGTTAAAAGAGTAGGAAGAAGAAACCTCTTGATCGTTTCTCGTAGAGGAGTCTGTCTCAATGTCAGCYATCCCACAGAAGAGTTCATCCTCTGTGTCTGAGTCTTCCCATGCGAGAAGACCCTTCTGATCATCATCGTCAGAGGATTCGTCTGTTACTAGCTCACTAGATTGAGCTAGTAGGAACTTCTGTTGGTAGTACTCAGCCTTCTTTTTGTAGAAGGCTGCGTCTTTTGTACCCCTCTGTGGGGCCCTTGGTCCTTTAGACCAGCAATCTGCAGCATAGTGGTCGGGTTTGCCATACTTGAAGCAGCCATCTTTGGGCTCTTTCTTCCTCTGTTCTTCAACCCTTTGCAAGGGCTTCTGTTCCTTCTCTGATCTCTCTCCTTCTGTGAAGCTTCTGCGATTGAAGCTTTTGAACTCCTTCCTTTCTCCACCCTTCCTGAATTCTCTTGTGATCAAGGCAAGAGTCTTCATCATCTCCTTCATGGAGACCTCTTCTTCATCAGAACTGTTGTCACTATCTGCAACCAGCACCATCTTCTTCTTCTTCTTATCCTTCTTTACCTCCTTTTCCTTCCCAGAACACCCGTCTTCTGCAACTAGAGCCAGAGGGCCGCCATAGTTCCTTTTCAATTGAAGAACTTGAGACTCTTGTCTCTTGAGGGAGCCAAATAAGTCTGCTAATGTCCATGTTTCTAGATCCAGGATGGCCTTCATGGACATTGTGATATTCATCCATTCAGCCCCAAGGTTTTTCAAGAATAGTGAGTTATTCTCCTCTGCCGTTCTCGGGATGCCATACCTCTTATAGTTGCTGATTAACGTGTTTAGTCTAGAGTATGTATCCGACAGAGACTCACCATCTTTAGCCTTGAAGCTGTAGTACTCGTCGATGCAAATTGCACGATTGTTCTTAAGCGTTTTCCTTCCACCTTCAATTTGCTTTTTCAATTCTGCCCAGATCTCCATGGACAGTTGACAGTGATCAATACACTTAAATATATCATTAGGAATTTCCATGATCAACAAACGTTTACATTTGTTCTCCAACTCGACGATAATCTTGTCCTCGTCGATCCAGTTTGCTTCAGGACACGGTTCGTAGTGCTTAGGTATTTCAGGTGTGGTTCCAGTTGCTGGAACTCTAGGAATTAGATTCATTGGGACGTAAGGAGGGTAGTACAGGAACTCACAGATTCTAGGATGAATCCCTTCAAGAAAGTTCACCATTCGAACATTCCATTGTGGGTATTCTTTGCGAATGAGTGTGGAAGGTTTGGGCTGTGAACCAGTACTCATAAAGGATGTATTGGCTATATTTGCCATTGAAAGAGGAAGAATCAAAAGAAAAGTGAAGAAAATTGATAGAACAGTGAAAATAGGGTAACCTGGTGAAGAAGACGACTGTGTGTTCTTGAGCGAATAAGGATGAATACCAAGAACAGAATAAATCAAATNTGGTGAAGAAGACGACTGTGTGTTCTTGAGCGAATAAGGATGAATACCAAGAACAGAATAAATCAAATTAAAATTTGATTCCTGCTCTGATACCAATTGTAGGATCGATTAACTAGGTTTCTTGGTATTAATTACTTACTTGGATGATCTGTTTGACAGTGATGATGCAGTGGAAAAGATAAGAATCAACCAAAGTAGAAATCAATAAGAACACGGTGATGAAGATTGATGAACACAAGAGAGAGTTTCAAATGATTTTCAATAGAATGAAAATGTTAACAATTACAATACTGAAGCACACTGAAWTACAAGGGTCTACGCTGCTATTTATACAAGCAAATAACCGTTTTTCTGACATGACATAAAGTAAATTAATCTAAGCCGTTCGATCAAAACAGATTACAGACAAGAACACGTGATAAGCACGAGCAGCTAATAAACCTAAGCAAAACTGATAGAGAAGATCTTCACAGAAGACAGGCTGCAGACCCTCTGTGAGACATCATAGAGGCTCTGCTGTATATAACTTGAAAGCACATTGACGTAGAGGATATCTTCCAGATGCTTTATGAGACACGACAGAGGTTCTGTCGTCTTTGTCTTTAAGCATTGTCTTTGCAGAGGACCAGTTTCCAGAACCTTTGTGAGACACGACAGAGGTTCTGTCACTTGAGACTTGTACGCTTGAGCATCTTCTGCTGTTGGTCCTCTGTGGTCTTCTGTGACAGATCATCTTCTGTCAACACTTGCAGTGTTACTTTTTCCATACTTTTACATTTAATAAAATGAGAGCTAACACACTTCAAGAAGGGCTGGGTACACGTTTAGATTTAAGTACTTCATACCACCCTCAAAGGGATGGGCAGATGGAAAGAACCATCCAGAATTGGAAGACATGTTGCGTGCATGTGCCATAGATTTTGGTGGAAGTTGGGATACGCACCTTCCGTTAGTTGAATTTGCGTACAACAACAGCTATCATGCTAGTATTCAGTGTGCACCTTACGAAGCATTATACGGGCGTAAGTGCATATCGCAACTCAATTGGTTAGAAATCGACGATCGGCAATTAACTAGACCTGATGTAGTTCCGGAAACTACTGACAAGATTGGAATTATAAAGGATTGACTCAAGACTGCAAGAGATCGCTAGAAAAGCTATGCGGACAATCGGATGAGACCTTCGAATTCCAAAAGGAAGATAAAGTACTCTTAAAAGTCTCACCTTGGAAAGGAATAATGCGTTTTGGAAAAAGAGGCAAATTGGGTCCCTGATATATTGGTCCATTTGAAATAACTGAAAGAGTTGGACCAGTGGCATACAAGTTAAATTTTCCACAAGAGTTAAGCACCATTCATGATACATTTCATGTATCAAACCTCAAAAAGTGTTTAACTGATGAAACACTGGTTCTACCTTTGGAAGAGGTGCAAATTAATGATCATCTACGCTTCCTTGAAAAACCGATAGAAATCATGGATAGAGAAGTCAAGCAGTTGAGGCGTAGCAAGATCCCGATTGTAAAAGTTCATTGGACCTTGAGTCATGGACCAGAGTACACATGGGAAAGAGAGGATTTTATGAAAAACAAGTATCCTCTCTTATTCACATGCGGGTCCAAAGCTAAGAATTGATGAATCAAATTTCGGGATGAAATTTTTCTGCCAAGCGGAGACTATGACATCCGTCATTTTCGGGACGCCAGGTTAGCATCGTTAAAGGGTTCTTATATTTAGGATTATAATTTATTAGGGTCTAGTCATGATTGATTAGAAATCAATTGACTTAACTCCCAATTATTGTTCAAGAAAACCTTATCCCAACAGGTAACTGATAAAAGTAACTTATGTAATGCCAAATATATTAAAAATTCTCTTAAAATAAATTAAGTTGATATTATAAAATTCAAATTTAAAATTAAAAGTTTTATTTGAATGTACAAATGATTTTTTTTATAAAATTAGGAATTTTGATTTAATAATGAATAATTTTACCGGTGTTTGATAAAAATGTATTTAAATTAACTTTAGTTGGGTTTTAGTTTTATAAGAAAATAAAAATAAGGTGGTTTTGGCCTTGAGTGGGTAGGCCCCTTTATCCACATATAAAAACCCCACTTCTTTTGAAATCTTTCATTTCACTTTCACATTTCTTCTTTTTCTCTCTCACTAAACCTCTCGACTTCCACACAGCCGAATCCGATTTCCAAAATCCTCTTAGATCCTCTAAATCTTGAGAAACATTCAAGTCTTCAAGAAAAATCAAGCAAAAAGGTAATAAGATTAGTCCTATCATATTTGAATCTTTTACAATAATATTCTTGTTTCATTATACTTCCCTCTCCTCTTTGAGCTCAAAATTCTCTGGAGAGTCTAAGATGGGAGGTTATTCATCAAAGACATGGGAATGTCTTCGAAATGGTGGTAATCTATGATCTATAAACTTAGAACTCAAGAAAATAGGGGAAAATCCCATTGCATGTAGTATTTAACTATTAAAAGCGATGTTTTGGAAACCAATAGATTGTTGGTCAACATTATCGCTGTTTGTATTTTCTAAAAATAAGAGTCCAAAGTATTTTAATCATCTTTTGGAATCATTGAAAAAATCAAGTCTAGACCTTCCATTTTGACCTCAGATTTGATAAAATGCAATCTGTCCAAATTGCTTGATATGAGAAAATAGGTTGAACACATATAAATATTTCTAAAAAGGTGTGAAATTTGCTTAGAAATTGTTCAACATTGTAGCATTGGAGGTATAAAATGCTAAAAATAAAATGAATGTTGGAAGGTTCCTTTTATAATGATTGGTGAGACCAAGATTCCAAAAATCAGATATTGAATGTTTGTCGAAATAATAATTGTTGGTGCAAAAGCTTTAACCTTTAAATGTATAAAGTTTGTACTACTGAATTGGTATCAGTTTTAATTTTTAAAAACTCATTGGCATTACATAAGGTATAAATCTCACTTTCTCTTTAGTAAAACCCGAAAGGTGATCTAACCATTGGATTTCGTGCTGAATAGGAAATTAAGGCGGACGTTGGAGCTCTAAGCATCATCAAAAATCTTGGATATTCATCTGCGAAGTTGTGAGTTTTCACGGACCCACTTCTACTACTTTTAGTTAATTTTTTAACTGGGGGAAAAGCATGAAAGAATGCAAACTACACTGTTTAGTTGTAAAACTAATGGACTAAAGAACTGTTTAGTCAAATGTTGTGAAAATCATGAAAAATTGGTTGTTATTGCACTACCTATAAATGATAAATTGATGTGCTTGAGAGGATATTTCAAAAAGTCCCCTTCCGTACACGCTACTAGTTAACTCGGGAACGTCCCCGGGCCGTGGTAATTGTGGATAGCCACTATTGTGTTGACATTCCCACCCAGAAAAGGGTGCACATTACCTATGTTTTTCATAAGTCTACTCATGTGTGCAAATGGGCTACCGCTGAAGCAGTACTGATACGAACCGTGGTCAAGTAAGGCTCTGTAGCGTCTCAAGTTTTTAAGCATCGATGGGAAAATTTATACATGTTATGTATAAGTTTGTAAGATGTGATTTATGCATTGTAAATATTTTGTGCATATGAAAACCCGTGAACTCACCAACTCTTTGTAGTTGACGTCGTTTTATGTTTCATGCTTTTCAGGAAATTAAGTAATAATGGAAGTTTTGGAAGATCTTATGCGATAACACTTGTTCACAAGATTTACAAATCTCTTTTTGTAAATGATGTTGTTTTTCATCATGAACAGTAGAGTTATGAATTTGTAAATTTTTATGGATTATGTATTTAATGGTGTTATCTATCGGTTGGAGCTATGAAATGCATACCTGTTATGCCTCGAGTTTCCGCTTTCGCGGGGTGTCACAAATTATCACAATTCCCTTTGTCACACCCCGCTAAAGCGGAAACACGAGATGTAACAGGTAAGTGAGTCACAACAACAGTTAATAAACAACACCATTCAAGTTTTACTAAAACAATTCAAGTGTAACACCCATAACCAAAATGGGGATAAAATATTTCTTTTACAAAATCTTCAATTGCGAACTTAATCAGTCTTGCCACAAGTATGATCCCAAAATAGATCATTTCTTACTTATTACCTAAAAAGAATGGAACATAAAACAACGTCACGGGTTTTCACATGCAAAAAATATTACAATGCATAAATCATTTATTTGAAAACTTATACGTAAACTTTTGCACTTAATAAATGTAAATCTACCACAATGTTTATACTTGAGACGCTACTGAGCCTTACCTGACCAATGTGCCCCATTATTTTACGAACGACCATAAGTAGCCCATACACTTACTTAGATCCCACAGTTCGTAGTAGTACTAATTCAGCGGTGGTCCAAATTCCACATGATTAGAATAAGAAAACATAGGTAATGTGCACCCCTTTCTGGGTGAGACTGTCAACACAATAGCGGCTATCCACAATACCACGGCCCGGGGACGTTCCCGAGTTAACAAGTAGCGTTTTCGGACGATGACTTTATTTGGAAACATACTCCCAAGAACATCAATTTAGCATTTATTTTATAGTGCAAAAACAGTCAATATTTCATGACATAATAAACTTGACTAAACAGTTCTTTAGTCCGATGGTTTCAAAGAAAGCTTGACTAAACATTTCTTTAGTCCAATGGTTAAATAAATAAACAGTATAGTTTGCTTAATCTCATGCTTTTCTCCTAGTTAAATAACAAAAAGCATTAAAAAGTGGGGCCGTGAGAACTCACTGGTTTGATGATGAATATCCAAGAACTTGGTGACGTTTGAAGCACTAAACGTCCGCCCTAACCTTCCTAAACAGACCAACATCCAGAAATTAGATCACCTATGGGTACTCGACAAAGATAAAGTTAAATTGTGTCTTATGTAATGCCATCGGGTTTTTATAAATTTAAGTTGATATATTATTATTTAATCCAAAAATAGCCCAAAAATTATATATATATTAAAAGAAATCATAGTCCTTTACCCAAAAGCTGATTTTTGGACAGATTTTAAATTCTGTTACAGGTGTTTTTGGGTTTCACGAATCATTATAAATAGGAACCTTCCAAAAGTCATTTTATGTCCACTTTTTACATCATCCAAAATAATGAGCTAAGCCGACAATTTCCAAATATCAAGAATTTTGAATGGATATAAGTCACTCATTATTACCCTACAACCTTGAGTTACACAGCCCCCAAAACAGATTGCACACTCTACATGCAAAGGATTTTCTCCTACTTTATTAAAGATTGAAGAACATGGATGATAGATTATCATCCTTTTGAAGAAATTTTCATGTCTTTGATGCATAATCTTCCCCTTTTGAACTCTCGAGGAGTTTAATTTCAAGAGCAAAAAGTAGGAGTAGGAAGATAATAATTTTGTTATCTTATAAAAGATAACTAGTATCATACCTTTTTCTTAAAAATCTTGAATAATCTTCAAAATTGACCGAATTTTCCTAAAGGCTTGCTTGAAGGAATCGGCTGGAAGGTGGTTTATTTTAGAGAGAGAGCAGAGAGATGAAAAGCTTAGGCTGATGATATTTGGAAATGAGAGTTTTCAAAGGATGTGGGGTATTTATATGAGGATTTTTAAAGAAGGAAATGGGCTGGCCTCTAAAGGCCCAAACCCAAATAAAACTTTTATTTTTCTTAAATAAGAATAAACCCACTTCAATTTATAACCCACTATATAATTTACCCAAACATTAGTAAAATGACACTATTAATTCCAAAACTCCACCTTTTGATAAATTATTTGGACATTCAAATGGGATTTTTGTATTTTAATTTAAAAGTTTATAATATCAACTTTATTTTATTTGGAGCATTTCGAAAATATTTGGCATTACACAAGTTGACTTCATCAGTTACCCGCCGAAGCGTGATCTTCCGAACTAAACTTGGGAACTAAGCCAGATGAACTCTAATCATCATGACTAGATCTTAGTAAAATATAGTTCTAAATATAGGATCTATAATAAGGTGTTGACCTAAAGCTCAGAAATGACATAATATCACAGTCTCCCAGAAAAATTTCGTCCCGAAATTTATTCGTCAAATCCAGATCATGACTCGTTTGAGAACAAGTGGGGATATTTTCTTTTCATGAAATCTTCTCTTTCCCATGTGTACTTTGGTCCATGCCTCGAAGTCCAATGAACTTTTACAATTGGGATTTTGCTACGCCTCAATTACTTGACTTTATGGTCAAGGATTTCGATCGACTCTTCAATCATGTGTAACCGTTCATTAATTTGAATGTTTAGAACCAATGATTCGTCGGCTAGACATTTCTTAAGGTTTGATACATGAAATGTATCATGGATGGCACTAAGCTCTTAGGGCAACTTTAGTTTGTATGCAACTGGTCCTACTCTTTCGAGTATTTCAAATGGACCAATATACCTTGGGCTGAGTTTTCCTTTCTTTCCGAAGTGCAGCACTCCTTTCCATGGAGATACTTTTAAAAGGACTTTATCACCCACTTGAAATTCCAATGGTTTCCTTCGGTTATCAGCGTAGCTCTTCTGGCGATCTCTTGTAGCTTTATGTCTTTCTTGGATGATTGAGATTTTATCTGTTGTTTCCTGGATAATGTCAGTCCTAGTCAGCTGTCTGTCACCAATTTCCAACCAGCTGAGTGGGGATCTACATTTACGCCCATACAAGGCTTCATACGGTGCGTACTGGATACTGGTGTGACAGCTATTGTTGCAGGAAAATTCAACCAATGGTAGATGAATATCCCAACTGCCTCCAAAGTCTATCACACAGGCTCGTAACATATCCTCTAGCGTTTGGATAGTCTTTTCCGTTTGCCCATCTGTTTGAGGATGATAGGAAGTGCTTAATTCCAACCTCATGCATAGTGCCTTTTGAACTGATTGTCATAATCGCGAAGTAAAACGACTATCTCTGTCTGAGATGATTGAAATAGGTACTCCATGACGCGATACGATTTCATTGATATATAACTGTGCAAGCCTTTCCATACTGAAGTCTTCTCGAACATGTAAAAAGTGCATAGATTTCTTAAGTCGATCCACTATGACCCAAATTGAGTCATGTCCTTTCCTAGTTCTAGGTAACTTTGTAACAAAATCCATTGATATCTGATCCCGTTTCCATTGGGGAATCTCTGGTTGCTGAAGAAGACCTGACGGTTTCTGATGTTCAGCTCTTACCCTTGCACATGTCATACACCGGCTTACGTACAAAGCAACGTCCTTCTTCATTTCTGGCCACCAGTTATATTCTCTAAGCTCTTTGTACATCTTATTGGTTCCCGGGTGAATTGAGTATCTTGAGCGATGTGCTTCCTCCAAAATTATTGACCGGAGGCTGTCGTCCTTTGGTATCCAGACTCTATCTCTGAAGTATCGTACCCCATCTGTTCGAGTTTTGAATTCCGTCTCTAGGTGGTGCAGGGTCTCGTTCTTCAGATTCTCCGATTTCGACGCCTCTTCTTGAGCTTCAAGAATTTGTGTTTTTAGGTTCGATTGAACCAGCATCCCCATGGCTCTTACCTTTGACGGTTTCACCCTTTCCTTCCGGCTTAAGGCATATGCTACCACGTTAGCTTTTCCCGGGTGGTACTTTATTTCACAATCATAGTCGTTGAGAGGTTCGACCCACCTCCGTTGCCTTATATTCAGCATCTTTTGATCTAGGATATGTTGAAGACTTTTATGATCAGTGAAGATGGTGCATTTGGTGTCGTAAAGATAGTGCCTCTGAATATTAAGTGTAAATACTACTGCCCCCAATTCGAGGTCATGCGTAGTATAATTCTTCTCGTGCACTATGAGTTGCCTTGAGGCATATGCAATGACCTTATCTTTTTGCATTAGCACGCATCCTAAGCCTTGATGTGATGCATCACAATAGACCACAAAGTTTCCTGAACCCTCTAGTAAGGATAAAATAGGTGCATTGCATAGCCTCTGCTTAAGAATCCCAAACGCTTCCTCCTGTTTCTCTCCCCAGTCAAATTTCTTGTCTTTCTGAGTTAAGGTAGTGAGTGGTTGTGTGATTTTCGAAAAGTTTGCGATGAATCGCCGATAATAGCCTGCCAAGCCAAGAAATTGTCGAATCTCTATCGGGGTTCTTGGGGCTTCCCATTTCTTAATGGCCTCGACCTTGGCATGATCCACCTGAATCCCTTTTTTATTAACCATGTGACCAAGAATTTGTACTTCTCGTATCCAAAATTCGCATTCGGAGAATTTTGCATACAATTTCTGATTTCGGAGTAGCTCCAATATTATCCTCAGGTGTTGCTCATGATCCTTCTCACTTTGTGAATAAATAAGTATGTCTTCTATGAAAATGATTACAAATTTATCCAGGTATGGCCTGCAAACTCTATTCATTAGATCCATAAAAACTGCCGGTGCATTGGTTAGCCCGAATGGCATAACCAAAAACTCATAATGACCATATCGGGTTCTGAATGTTGTTTTGGGAGTGTCCTCTTCCCTAATTCTCACTTGATGGTATTCGGATTGTAGATCAATTTTGGAAAAGTATACCGCACCTTGAAGTTGATCAAACAGATCATCGATTCTAGGAAGAGGGTATCTATTCTTGATGGTCAACTTATTAAGTTCCCTATAATCAATGCACATTCGCATTGACCCATCTTTCTTTTTAACGAATAGACTCGGTGCACCCCATGGAGAGAATCTTGGTCTTATAAATCCCTTATCCAATAATTCCTAGAGTTGATTTGACATTTCTTGCATCTCTGATGGTGCCAAACGATATGGTGCCTTTGCCACTGGGGCAGCTCCAGGGAGTAAGTCGATACCGAATTCGACTTGTCGTTGTGGGGGTAGTCCTGGTAAATCCTCGGGAAATATATCAGGAAACTCCCGAACTACAGGGAAATCATCAATATCTTTCTCCTTGACCTTCTTATCAATAACATGTGCCAGAAATGCAGCATAATCCTTCTTCAAGTACTTTCGCATTTTCATGCATGATATTATCTTAACTCTTCGATCTGACTTATCTCCTTGAATCACAATTGGGTCATTTCCATCTTGAGGAATCCGGATAACCTTTTCCGAACAGACAATTTTAGCTTCATTTTTGGATAGCCAATCCATGCCTATAACTATGTCAAAACTTCCTAGTTCAATAGGAATGAGGTCTATGCTAAAATCCTTATTGACTAAACTTAGAGTGCAACCCATAATTATGTTTCTAGCCTTAATTTCTTGACCATTGGCAAACTCAATTACGTAAGCTTCTTTCAACCTTTGGGGTTTTAAGGTAATCTTCGGCTTAAAGTCTAGTGATACAAAACTTCTATCTGCCCCTGAATCAAATAAAACCGATGCAAAGTCATTATTCAAGAGAAATGTACCTAAAACGACATTGGGATCATACCTAGCTTCTTTGGCTCCGATCTCAAATGCTCTGCCCCGTGCCTGACTTTTTGGGTTTCCTTGATGGGCTGGTCGGGCTTGGCTGATTGGGCCGTAGAAGCAGCCATATTTTCCCCTTTCATTCCATGATTCCATAACTCCATTTCTAACTTTTGGAGTTCACTTCTTGGGTAGAATTCATCCTTGAGTAGTTTCTTAAATTCTTCCCAAGAAAGCTGGTTAGCCGCTTCCCGACCCCTAGTTTGTACCAATGTATTCCACCAGGTAAGTGCCCTTCCTTGTAACAAACATGCCGCATATTCTACTTTATTTCCCTCAGTACATTTACTAATGTGGAGAACAGATTCCATGCTCTCGATCCATGATTGTAATCCTACTGCTCCTTCGGTTCCATAGAATTCTTTCGGGTTGCAAGATCTAAAAGAATTATAAGTGCATTCCCTAGTCGCCCTCAGCTCTAGATTGTTTGGTTGGTTAGCATTCAGGCCAGCAGCCACTTGACTGACTATGTTAGGGAGTGCAGCCAGAAGTTGCTCTGACACGAGTCATGCAACCTCAAGGTTTTCTCTTCCTGGCAGCATCTTCTAAGGCCTAAGTCAGAAGGGAATTCGTCATTTTTATTGCAATAACAAGGATGATAACCTCTACTCATTTAAATGATGCCAAGGATGTTCATCATACGGAAAACATTTAACCATTTATATGACCAAACCGAATAATCCTATATTTACCATAACTTGATGTAATTAAGTATTTCTCAAAAAGATAACATGCATTCATAGATGGTTGTAGCTACAAAAACATATCCTTGAGTTTCTATGCAAAAGAGTGGATATCCTATCACTAGACAATGTTTCTAGAATAACAACCAGCCTATCAGCATTCCTAACATCAACATCAACATTCCACTCAGCACTAAACACTTATACAACCTTCTAATCTCTCGCCTCGCTGCAATGACAGCATCCGTGTTTCTCATCATTTGTTGATGGTATGCTTCCATTACATCGGATAAATTGTTCAGAATGTGGTGATGATATCCTAGCCAGGTCTAGTGAGTCTGAATATCCGATGCAATTTTCTGCACCCACTCTCGTTCAGCCGGGTTCATGCCCTGGGCGTAGGATGCAGGCACTCCAGTCACTACTTGAGATATCATGTTCCCCTGCTGTGGTCGTGATGACTCTCCTCTTACTCTAGAGGAATTCTCAAATGTCAATCATCGAGGTAGTGGAACACTTTTCCTCGGTGTAACTCTAATCCTGGAACCATGATAAGTTTGTGGTGGGACATCGGGTACTGGCTCCGATGGTGTAACAAGGATGCTGGCGGGGAAACAGATGCTCCACTAGTCACAGTGTCCTCCTGTTCATATGGATCTATCTCTTCATTGTGAGATAAGTTTCTTCTAGATCGGCGAACCACGTAACCGGATTCATCTACCGAGTATTCACTAGGATCGGATGACGCCATAGTGATCTGCGACATCAATAATCTTAGTTACTAAATGTACCATCTAACAAATGCTTGGTGATACAATGGAAGCTTCTAAGCAAGACTTAAAGGTGGCAATCAAGCTAGAATTTCTATCTAGAAAGTCTCTGGTTGCACTACCAGAGCTTCT
>NW_020201537.1:49439-55199 GCF_001531365.2 Cynara cardunculus var. scolymus
CTCTGGTCCTTCTAACCAGCGCTTCTGGTCCAACATGGACACTTAACAAAATAAAGAATTTTCTACCCATCGTCTCTGGTCCTTCTAGGGCAATGGATATTCATAATGAGTGCAACACATAAAATCATGCTTTTCAAAACAATTTCTTTACTGGAGCATATCTCTAGTACAACCGATTAAGTTCTTGTTATTATATGTAAATTAAACACAGGCGATCAGGCTTTGTTTAAACGACATATAATAACGTGACCCGCTTTAAAATCATATGTATCTAAATTACTTGAAAACCATTTTGAAAATTTTTGGTTATAGTCGATGGTTTTTAAGTAAAACCAGCGTTCTCTATAACTGAAGCTCTGATACCAAATATGTCACACCCCGCTAAAGCGGAAACACGAGATATAACAAGTAAGCGAGTCACAGCAACAGTTAATAAACAACGCCATTTAAGTTTTACTTTTCAGGATTTAAGTAAGAAACGAAGTTTTTGGGAGCATATTTGTGGCGACACCGATTGAGTTCAGTTTGCAAACTTTTTTATAGATGTATTCAATCCCAACTTGGTTATGGGTGTTTAATTCGAATCTTTTGTAAAACTTGAATGGTGTTATTTATTATCTGCTGCTGTGACTCGCTTACCTGTTACATTTTGTGTTTCTGCTTTAGCGGGATGTGACAGATTTGGTATCAAAGCATCGGTTATAGAGAACACCAGTTTTTCCTTTAAAACCACCAACTATAACCAAATATTTTCAAAATGGTTTTCAAGTGATTTAAAAATGTATACTTACGAAGCGGGTCACCTTATTATATGTCAATTAAACAAAGCCTGATCACCTATGTTTAATTTACATATAATAGAAGGACTTAATCGGTTGTACTAAAAATATGCTCCAGTTAAGAAATTGTTGTGAAAAGCATGATTTTGTGTGTGTTGCATAAATTATGAATATCCTTTGCACTAGACCAACCAGAGGTGAAGGATTAGAGATTCCTTATATCGCTAGGTGTCCATGTTGAACCAGAAGCGCTAGTTAGAAGGACTAGAGGCGATGGATAGAAAATCCTTTATATTGTTGTTCATGTTGGACCAGAAGCGCTGGTTAGAAGGACTAGAGGCGATGGATAGAAAACCCTTTATATTGTTGTCCATGTTGGACCAGAAGCGCTCGTTAGAAGGACCATAGGCGATGGATAGAAAATCCTTTATATTGTTGTCCATATTGGACCAGAAGTGCTGGTTAGAAGGACCAGAGGCGATGGGTAGAAAATCCCTTATATTGGTAAGTGCTCATGTTGAACCAGAGGTGCTGGTTAGAAGGACCAGAGNGGGTAGAAAATCCCTTATATTGGTAAGTGCTCATGTTGAACCAGAGGTGCTGGTTAGAAGGACCAGAGGCGATGGGTAGAAAATCCCTTATATTGTTAAGTGTTCATGTTAAACCAGAGGCGCTGGTTAGAAGGACCAGAGGCGATAGATTAGAGATCTTATATCGCTAAGTGTGAGAAACCAGAGGCCGATGGACCACAGATCCATTGGGTTGCAAAGTGTGAGGAACCAGTGGACTGATGGATGAGAAATCCATTATTTCTCTAAGTATGGATGTTGAACCAGCGACCGATGAAATAGTATTCCATTGGTTTGCTTAGTGTGTATGTGGAACCAAAGGACCGATGGACGGGTTACCCATTACTTTTCTAAGTATGTAAGATGAATAAGAGGCTCGGGTCATACAACCAGAGGCTCTGGTCCTGCAACCAGAGGCTCTGGTCCTGCAACCAGAGGCTCTGGTCCTGCAACCAGAGGCTCTGGTCCTTCAACAAGAGACTTTAGCTATCTAGAGGTTCTAGCATGATTGCCACCCTTAGCCTTGCTAAGAAGCTTCTGTTATATCACTAAGCATTTATAGATGGTACATTTCGTAATTAAAATTGTTAATATCACAGATCACTATGGCATCATCTGCTCCTAGTGAATATTCGACAGACGAATCTGGCTATGAGGTTCGCCGATTCAGAAGGAGCTCATCCATCAATGTGGAGGTAGACTCGTATGAGCATGAGGACACGGAAACCAGCGAGACACCTGCTTTACCACCAGCATCCATATTGCCCCCGTCGGAGCGAGTACTTGATATTCCACCTCAAACCTTTCATGGCCCAAGGACTAGAGTCACGCCTAGGAAGAGTGTTCCACTACCTCAGCGAGTGACCTTTGAGAATTCCGCTAGAGTAAGAGGAGAGTCATCGCAACCACATCAGGGGAGCAGGACCTCTCAAGTAGTGACCGGAGTACCTACATCCTACACTCAGGGCATGAATTTGGCTGAATGAGAGTGGGTGCAGAGAATTGCATCAGATACTCAAACTCACCAGACCCAGCTGGGACATCATCACCACATTTTAAACAACCTATCTGATGTGATGGAAATGCACCACCAGCTTATGATGAGAACCACAGATGTCGTCATTGCAGCGAGGCGGGAGATTAGAAGATTGTACAAGTGTTTGGTGGTGAGTGGGATGATGATGTTGATGCTAGGAATACTGATAGGTTGGATATTATTCTTGAGATAGTGACTAGTGATAAGATATCTACTATTTTGCATAGAAACCCAAGATCCTGTTTTTGTGGCTGTAATCAACTATGAATGCATGATATCTTTTGAGAAATGCTTATCTACATTAAGTCATGGTGAATATAAGATTATTCTGTTTGGTTATATAAATGCTTGAATGTTATCCCTTTGATGAATATCCTTTGCATCATTTAAATGACTGGAAGTTATTTTCCTTGATAATGCCATGAAAATGACGAAACTCCCTTCTGACTTAGGCCTTAGAAAATGCCGCCAAGAAGAGAAAACCCTGAAGTTTCACGACTCGTATCAGAACAACTATTGGCCGCGCTCCCCAATATTGTCAGCCAGGTAGCGGCAGGACTAAACGCTAACCAACCAACTAATTCTGAGCCTAGAACACCTCGGGAATGCACCTATAAATCCTTCAGATCCTGCAACCCAAAGGAATTCCATGGAACTGAGGGGCTGTAAGATTATTGACTTGGATAGAGGGTGTGGAATCTATCCTCCATATCAGTAAATTCACAGAGGCAAACAAAGTAGAATATGCTGCATGTTTACTGCAAGGTCGAGTGCTGACATGGTGGAACACATTAGTTCAGACTAGGGGTCGGGAAACTGCCAACCAACTTTCATGGGAAGAGTTCAAGAAATTACTAAAAGACGAATATTGTCCAAGAAGTGAACTCCAAAAGTTAGAAATGGAGTTATGGAACCATGATATGAATGGGGAAAACATAGCTGCATATACTGCTCAATTCCATAAGTTAGCAAATCTAGTGCCACATCTGGTGACACCCGAGGAAATGCGAATCGAGAGATATATTTAGGGATTGTCTCCAGAGATTCGAGGAAATATCACCTCGGCAAACCCAAAGACCCTTCAAGAGGCAATAGACATTGCCACCAAGCTCACAAATAATGTTGTTCGGTTCGGAGAATTCGCCAAAGGAAAGAGAAAGATGGAGGAGCATGGGAACCGAAGATTTGGGGGAAGATTTGACAAGAATAGAAAAGTAGTAAGAAATTTTGGGGTGCAGACTCAGGTGATAAACCAAGGAAGCAAACCTAAGTGCAATAAATGAAAATATCCGCACTGGGGGAATTGCATCATTTGTCAAAGATGCCACAGAGGGGGTCATTCCGCAAAGGATTGTCGAAGGAGATTGTGTTTCGATTGTGGGAGTCCAGACCATATGTGGAATGTTTGCCCAAAGAGAAAACAAGGATCAAATGCTAACCAAGCCTGACCAGTCAATCAAGGAAACCTAGAAAGTCAAGCACGGGGCAGAGCATTTGAGATTGGAGCCAAGGAAGCTAGGCATGATCCCAATGTGTTACAGGTACATTTCTCTTGAATAATGAATTTACATCGTTATTATTTGATTCATGAGCAGATAGAAGTTTTGTGTCACTAGATTATAAGCCGAAGATTAACTTAAAGCCCCAAAGGTTGGAAGAAGTTTACGTAATAGAATTTGTCAATGGCCAAGAAATTAAGGCTAGACACATAATCATGGACTGCACACTAAGTTTAGACAACAAGGATTTTAGCATAGACCTTATTCCAATTGAGTTAGGAAGTTTTGATATAGTCATAGTCATGGATTGGCTATCCAAAAATCGAGCTGAAATAGTCGGTTCGGAAAAGATTATCTGAATTCCTCAAGAAGAAAGTGACTCAATTGTAATTCGAGGAGATGAGTCAGATCGGAAAATTAGGATAGTATCATGCATGAAGATGCAAAAGTACTTAAGGAAGAATTATGTTGCATTTTTGGCGCATGTTACTGATAAGAAGGTCAAAGAGAAATGTATTGATGATTTCCCTATAGTTCGGGAGTTTCCTGATGTATTTCCCAAGGATTTACCAGGACTACTCCCACCAAGACAAGTCGAATTCGGTATCGACTTAATCCCTGGAGCAGCCCTAGTGGCAAAGGCACCATATCGTTTGGCTCCATCAGAAATGCAAGAAATGTCAAGCCAATTCCAAGAGTTATTGGATAAAGGATTTATAAGACCAAGTTTCTCACCATGGGGTGCACCAGTTCTATTCGTCAAAAAAAAAAGATGGGTCAATGTGAATGTGAATTGATTATAGGGAACTTAATAAGTTGACCATCAAGAATAAATACCCTCTTCCTAGAATCGATGCTTTGTTCGATCAACTCCAAGGTGCTGTATACTTTTCGAAGATTGATCTACGATGCAGATATCAACAACTGAGAATTCGGGAAGAGGACACCCCCAAAACAGCATTCAGAACCCGGTACGGACATTACGAATTTTTGGTTATGCCATTCGAGCTAACCAATTGTTGGACCTGTAAATTCAGCTTTGATATTGATCTGTTACTCTGAATGAACTCTAAGACGATTAAAGTGCAGCGAAAACAATTATGAGAACAGAACAGAGTAATTAAACCAAGAACACACAATCAAAATGAAAAAGAAGATGAACACAGGAGAATTGCTTCAAAGGTTTTTCAATTCAATCAATTGAAAATAAGACGATTACAATTCGGAAGCACTCTGATTACAAAGGCCTTAGCCACTATTTATACTAGTTCCTAACAACCTTACCAACAAGATCTTGACGCGTGAAATCATCTAAGCCGTCCAAATAAAGTCGATGAAGTCATAATCACGTGAGAAGTACATGCAGCTAATAACCATTGAAAAACAGTTGGGAGAGGATCTCCACAGAAGACGAAGCCGCAGACCCTCTGTGAGCCATCTCAGAGGCTCTGCTGTAATAGACTTGCTTGTTCTTATTGACAGAAGACCATTTTCCAGAACCTCAATGAGAGACATCAGAGGTTCTGTCACACTTTACTCGCTCGAATATCAGGCTTTTGTCGTCAATCCTCTGTTGTCTTCTGTTGAAGATAAGCTTCTGTCAAGACTTGCAGAATACTTTTTCTATACTTTTACAAGAGATGAATAACAGAGCTAACAATCTCCCCCTAAGTATGAAAAAGTAAATTTAGACAAATGGGTGCAAGAAATGACTAATGAAAGAATACAAGAGGAGATTAAACTCATCCTCTGAAAAAGAATTACATAAATGAACAAATTGAAAATTGATAGTACAGGCCTATACTATTACAAGAGATTAGTCCACAGCATAGTCTAGATAGTCGTCTATGGCAAATTGTAGATCAGACTTGATGGTT
>NW_020201537.1:55474-58792 GCF_001531365.2 Cynara cardunculus var. scolymus
TAGAACTTGACTTGAGCGCGCATTACCTCAATCAGCCTTCTGAGAGAAATCGAATATGTTGACCTCCTCTCCATGTATCTGTTCAATATCTTGTGAAGGAATATTAGGTCAAACACACAGAGGTTGTGAAGGTCAGCATCTGTGAAAGTATATAGGTTGCCGTCATCCCTTTTTACCACATATTGAGCATATAGCACGGTCTTCTTTAGCATTGTGCGTGGAGATATGGTTTCGAGAGAAGTGATCACATGATCTGAGAAGACCTGCTTTGGTGGCCTTGTGAGTTTTGAGAAGTGGAACTTTGCAATGACAGAGGGAATACCTGTAAGCTCTGGGTCATAAGGGGGCCACTGTAGAATCTCCTCAACAGTGGTTACGGGCTCTGTGCGTACCTTCTGCATAGGAATCTTGCTCATAGATTCAAGTATCTCAGATACCCTCCCCACCGTGGCAGATTCTGGCGTTCTGGATTCTTCTTCTAGTATAGGCCTCTGGGTAGACCCCTCTGGTAGGATAGGCTTGACAGTTCTTTCCAGAGCGTCAAACGTACCCGTGGATGTTTCTTCTGCTATCTTCGTGAGTTTGGAAGATGAGCCTTCTCCAACTCTGGGGATGGGAACTCTGCCCTTTCTCGCCTGTGCCTCTGCCAAAGACGCCTTTAGAGCTCGAACAAGATCCGGGTCATCATACTCTTCT
This sequence comes from Cynara cardunculus var. scolymus, assembly GCF_001531365.2. Lineage (NCBI taxonomy): Eukaryota > Viridiplantae > Streptophyta > Magnoliopsida > Asterales > Asteraceae > Cynara > Cynara cardunculus. Next base: position 56,171 of record NW_020201537.1, read on the forward strand.
TCATTGATCTCCTCTTACGATTCAAAGCTCGACCCCTTTTCTGGCGACTCCTCTACTACTTTACCTTGCCTTTCCCCTTAGGCTCTGGAGATTTGTTTGTAGAGAATAGGGCAGCAGCAGAGTCCACTATTTTTAGTGGTCTGGCAGAGGTTGTCTTCTTTGGTTCCTCTTTCTTCTTCTCCCCCTCATGACGATCATGGTCATCACCTCTTTGATCGTCATGGATATTAGTGGCTTCTGCCTTGCAAGTAGTAAGGGGAGCCTTCTTCAATCGCTTTAAAACTTTGGATGCCGCCTTCTCCATCTTTTGAACGACCACCTCAGCAAGCACAGAGGCAGTGTTGATATCCATCTCTGTGGCCCATTTCATTTTAAAGATGCAGCGATAGATCTCATTTCTGAAGTTATCACCTTCTTTGACAAGTTGCTTCGTGCAGTCTCTTATAGCTTCGTTGCTTGCTCGGGCTTCCTTGAGGAGTTGGTCGGTGTATTTCTGCATGGTCTCTGCAAGGGCTTCAACCATTGCGTCTAGCTCTCTACGAGTGGCTAGATGGTTAATGTTAGCCCTGGAGGATTTAGAATCAATGCCATAGGTGACCGCAGAGGAGAACATCCTTTTGATCTCATCCTTGAAGGCATAATAATCGGTGTAGCCGGCGGAAATAAAGTCTGTAGCGAATTGGGCGGCAACCTCTATTAGTTCTGTCTTGAGCTTTTGGATTGAAGAAGGGTTGAAAGATAGGGCGCTGAAAGCTTCTTCTAGATCATCTTTGTTGAGGACAGAGCTCTAAAGGGTTGATACGGTCGCCTTGAGCTCAGAAGTTGTGGAAGTCAACTCCTTCAGAGCCTCTGTTAACGGTGCAAGAGCCTCTGTCGCCGGTTGGGAGGAGAATAAGCTTTTCAACTCATCCATCCTCTTGAATACCTCTATGGCGAAGGTTTGTAACTCCTCCTTTGTCACATAAGTACTCTGGGAACCTAGATCACCAACACATGGTGACCTAGAAGCCTCGGAGTGTGAGGCGCCCTCAGTGACTGGTTTTTCAATGTCAGCTCGGGGACTTCAACCGGATCCTCGAACATCTCCAATTGGAGAGCCTACCAGTGTTCTGTTGATGTCGTGCCTAGTAGGTTCAGAGCCTAACTTGGTAGAGGGATCGAGTGGAGACTTTGGGCGTTCTAGACCTGCAGTCTCTGTGAATCTCTCATATGCCTCTGAAGCATAACTTGGTTGTTAACTCAAGTGTGGAGGGGCAACAGATGCCTCTCTGGGTTGTGACGAGTCCTTGGGCGAATGGACTCTTATTTTAAAACCACCATCCTTTTGAGAGGATGTTGGAGTAGATTGTGGTTCCCGGACCATGCATTCGACAGAAGACGAAAGAATGTCCTCTGTGAGGTTTGCTGGTTTAGGGCTCAGCGTGTGCACACTTTTTTCAATAGGGGTTCCCTCTAGAACAGGGTCCCTAGAAATGTGGGTTGCACTAGGAGGGGGCTTGGATATGTGCCTTCGACATCTTTTACTCCCTCTTCTATCTTCAACTCTTCTTCTTCGTCGTCTATTACGACTTTTGTCCCCAAATCCGCTACCTCTGTGGGCTCTTTAAACTCTTGTTGGATGTGGAAGATTACATCATGTATCTGCTCTATTGGGGACTCTTCGTGAACAACCTTGCGCAACCTTCTGCACTTTGGAGCAGCCTCTGCAGGGCTTTCTTGGAGTACAGCCTCTGTGACCTCAACCTCTGCGGGTTGGGCCTTCTTCAATTTCTTCTTCTTTGGCTTTTATAGAGGACTGCTTGGACCCTCTTCTTCTGTGGGTCTCTCTTCCCTTTCTTTTTCTCAGAAGAGTCAACATCCTTCTGAGTCTTCTTTGTCTTCTTTTGTGGGGGACTTACTACTCTCGGTCTGTCCTCACTCACCTCTCTAGCCTCTGCTGGCTCCTCCCTTCTTCACTCAACCCTCATTTTTTGCACTTTCTCTCCTAAGGGGATACCTATGCATGGAGGGGTTTCAGGGACCGACTCTGGCCTCCTGTATCCATGTTTGTACGCTTTCCTATCTCCGTGGCTAAGGTATTTGAGCATGACTTTTGATAGAGGTCTTGGGCTTCTGTACCCTAGCTCATGCTCTGTGGGGTGGAACTATTTCATTGCATACAGTCGCGCATTTGGTTCTGCAGAGCGCAGCTTCTCTGCTATCATTTCACCAAAGACCAAACCAAAGAACCTTTGAAGGATTAGATTTGGATGATTGAGGTCCTCTTTGGCCTTCTTTTGTGCCTTCACCTTGGACTTCTCACCCCTCTGAGTAGCACACTTCTTTTTAATTAATCCCACCATGTCTTCGAAGATGAGCTGTGCGTAATCAAGGGGCGGGTTGAAATAGATTCCATATATAATGGAAAGCATGGCGTGTGAAGCTTGGTCATGGCTGCCGACCTTCCCTGTTAGACAGCAATTCACTATCGCGAACAGAGTGTTCCAAATTAGGGGAAGGCCTTTTCGTTTGAATTCAGTCCTTTTAACAATTTTAGTCTTGGCAGAGTAGGAGTGAAATTCAAGGAATTGAATTAGTTTGGCGTCTGTTGGGGTTGGGGCGAAGGTATCCAAATTGAGAGTT
>NW_020201538.1:0-1263 GCF_001531365.2 Cynara cardunculus var. scolymus
ACTAATGCTTCACGTGCTAGATGTACCACAAGGTGTTCCATGGAATCAAAGAACCCCGGTGGAAAGACTCTTTCCAACTTGCATATAGTTTCAACTATTGTCGTCTGCAATTGAAGCAAGTCGTCAACATGGACCACTTTCGAGCATATTGCACGAAAGAATGTGCACAACTCAGTGATAGCKTCCCATATTGGATTTGGTACCATCTTTCTAATGGAAATAGGGAGCAATCTTTGCATGAACACGTGACAATCATGACTCTTGAAGCCATAGAAACTACCATCTTCAACATTTACTAATGCTCCTATGTTGGAAGCATAGCCATCTGGAAATTTCATCTTCTTCAACCAACCACACACCTTTCGTACTTGCTCTTTGTTCAATGTGTAAGAGGCTTTCGGTTTAAATACTTTATTTCGTTCCTCACGTATATGCAACTCCGGTCGGTTGCAATATTCTKCTATRTCTTTCCTTGCTTTTATGTTGTCCTTTGATTTTGGTGTATCCATAATCGTGTGAAACAGATTATCAAACAYATTCTTTTCAATGTGCATTACATCTAGGTTGTGCCGAATTAACAAAGTATGCCAATAGGGCAACTCCTAGAAAATGCTCCGCTTTACCCAATTGTGAGTTACTCCAAAACCTACGGGCTTTCTATAGTATCTTGATCCATGCGGGACGCAATCATAAACGGTAGGAAGTCTACAGACTTCTGCCCATATTTGCTCTCCCGTTAATAGCGGGGGTGCATAAGCTTTTTCGGCATGTCTAACACGAAATTGGTTCCTATCACGCCTGAAAGGATGTCTCATAGGTAGGAACTTGCRATGACAGTCAAACCAACAAGACTTTCCTCCAGTTCGTAATTGGAATGCACATGCATTACCCATGCAATAAGGACATGCTAGTTTGCCATGCGTGCTCCAACCAGACAGCATGGCATAAGCAGGGAAGTCACTAACTGTCCATAACAGTACGGCCCTCATTGTGAAATTTGTCCTCCGAAAAGAATCATAGGTAAGGATACCGTCGAAGAATAACATCTTCAACTCATCAATTAAGGGCCGAAGAAATACATCCAAATTCTGTCCAAGGCTCTTCTTGCCGGGAATCAGCAAAGCGAGGTGGACATAGCACTCTTTGATGCACATCCAAGGTGGTAGATTGTAGTTTGTAAGAAAAACAGGCCACAACGAATACGGATTAGAGTTCGAGTTATTAGGGTTGAAACCATCCGTACATAAGCCAAGACGAACATTC
>NW_020201538.1:1669-2690 GCF_001531365.2 Cynara cardunculus var. scolymus
CTTCAACATCTTCTTTATCTCGTAGAAGCTACCAACTAGTTGTTCACCGTCAGGTAGCATTTCTTTTACCATAGAAAGGTTACGATTGTAGGTTGTCTCTGGTACGTTGCAATCTGCCTTCCAATTCAAAAACCTTGTTGCTGCTTGTGACTTTGAAAATCTCTGGCATCCCTCCCACAATGGTTGATCTGCAACTTCTAACATATCATAGAAACGTCGTGCATGTTCATTTGGTTCTTGCTCGTCCCATGCACTTGACGTACCAGGAACATTTTGGTCCATCACCATTTGCTGAACACCATCGAATTCATTATAATCATCGTCAACTATTGCTTGTTGTGGTTGTTGAAGTTCGGGTTCTACTTCACCATGTGCAAATCAATGACTGTAAGAAAGCATGAATCCCTTTCTTAACAAGTCTAAATGAATGTCCTCTCTCTTTTTATACTTTTGAAGTTGACATTTCTTACAAGGACATCTTGCCACTAATTGCTCATTGGAGAAAGCAAAATCCAAAAATCCAACTACTTCGACACTGAAAACTAAACTTAAGTTCTCATTCCTATCTAATCGTTTATACATCCATCCTCTATTGGTATTAGTCGACATAGCTACATATATAGCAAGGAAGACAATGGTATTAGTTTCATACATCTTTATAATTATAGATTAAATCATTGCCCTTTGATTTAAAGTAAATTGTAGTTATAAAAATTAAAGAAATGCAAATTAAATTTTTGGTGAAAGTAAATATATGGTCCTGTGGGTTTTTGGGTTTTTAGGGATATATATATATATATATATATATACACTAGTGGTATACCCGTGCGATGCAGCGCGAGTGAATCACAATTGCACACGTTTGGAAGATGTTTTATCAAGTCTAAAGCTAAAAAAGGGAAGAAATAAAGATGAAAGAAATAAAGCAAAACTAAGACTTTCGGTTTGGGTGATATTGATGGTGTTGTATTAAAAACTTGTACATCATGTTTTATGAGTTGTAATTAAGAGATTTTTGAAA
>NW_020201538.1:5225-5999 GCF_001531365.2 Cynara cardunculus var. scolymus
ATTAAAAACTTGTACATCATGTTTTATGAGTTGTAATTAAGAGATTTTTGAAATTTTTGCATAAAATGATTGTACCTTATGCTTAAATACTTGTATAGACAGTCTCCAATAGTAACTAAGTGTTGTAGTGTTGCTCAACTATTAGACAGTCTCCAATAGTAAGCACAAGCATAAACAGATTCAAGCCTATTGTTCGACTAAGAAAAATGGAAAGCAACAGTAGAAAGCCTGTTGTAGTGTTGCTCAACTAATAAATGGAAAGCAAGAGCATAAAGCAATATATAATCTATATGACAAAGAAAAATTTAAGATGATTACAGGTCTGTTGGGCAGATGCAAGAGAGGGAAATTGAAGATGCTGGTAATTTCTAAACAGATTATAAACAGATTCCCTGTGACTATGCTGGTAATTTCTAAACAGATTCCATTCTCATCAGATTTGTCAGTGATGATCAGTCATATATACTGCACCTGGTTTAAAGCACTAGAATCCATTAGAGAACCTTCACCGCTTTCATCACCTCTATCTGTCAATGTATTAACTCAAACAGATGAAATTAAGCATGATGCGTTCTTTGGTGATCTTCCAAGTTATGGTGTTTTATGACTTGTTTAACATGTGTCAAGTTGACCTTAAAGGTCTGTAAGAATCTGTTTATAATCAAGTTTAAGATGATTACAGGTCCATAAATCCATTAAAGACCAAATAGACGGACAGAGATTATAAACAGTCCATATAATCAACTAATAAATCCTTGAAGATGCTGGTAATTT
>NW_020201538.1:7769-8546 GCF_001531365.2 Cynara cardunculus var. scolymus
ATGCTGGTAATTTCTAAACAGTCCATAAACAGATTCCCACTATGCTGGTAATTTCTAAACAGATTTCATTCTCATCAGATTTTTCAGTGATGATCAGAGATGAAAGCATAAGCAATAAATAGCAACCGAAAACAAACCTGGTCGTCCGGCACTGTTGGTGGAGAAAGGAAGCAATAACCGAAAACAATAGGCTTGAATATGATGTCGTCCGCCCCTGCACTCGTCGCCGATGTCTAAGTCGGTCAGTTGCTGCTGGTTAACCTAACTAAGCAGTAACCGAGAGGGAGGCGAGAGGGAGGCGAGAGGGAGGAGGCGAGAGGGAGGCGAGAGGGAGGAGGCGAGAAGGAGAAGTCGAGAGGGAGGCGAGAGGGAGGATGCGAGAGGGAGGCGAGAGGGAGGAGGCGAGAAAGAGTCGAGAGGGAGCCGGTTAACCTAACTAAACAAAAACACAATTTGGGCTTTTGGGGGGTTTTAAAAATTTCAAATTTCCGACGGACAAATCCGTTGGTGTTCCGTCGGAAAAATAATTTTTAAAATAAAAAATGAAATCCGTCAGAAATCCGTCGGAACATTTTTTAAATATACAAAAAAAATTTATAAGATTTTCAACAGAAACAACCCATTAAAGTCCACTAAGATCTATTAAAGCCTATTAATACCCTTTAAAACCCAGTTGAACCGAATAAAACCCAATAATATCCAGTTGAACCGAATAAGGCCCAACAGTATCCGTTAATGTCCAGTTGAGCCGAATAAGGCCCAACAGTATCGGTTAAT
>NW_020201538.1:9720-13905 GCF_001531365.2 Cynara cardunculus var. scolymus
TTGAACCGAATAAGGCCCAACAGTATCGGTTAATCTCCAGTTGAACCGAATAAGGTATATATATATATATTTATAAATGTATATATATATATATATATATTTATAAATATAAAGAAATTTTAAAAAAATGTTTTTTTATATTTTTTTTCCTAACAATATATATATTTATATATTTTTATAAAAATAAAGGTTTTTTTTATAGTTTTTAAAGTTTCCGACAGATTACCGACGGAATTTAGTTTTTTTTAAATAAAAAGTAAATTCTATCGGAAATCCGTCGGAAACTTTAAAAACGTTTTTTTAATTTTTTTTCTTAACTATATATATTTATATATTTTTATAAAAAGGTTTAAAATTTCCGACGGATTTACGACGGAATTTAGTTTTTTTTAAATAAAAAGTAAATTTCGTCGGAAATCCGTCGGAAATTTTAAAAAATGTTTTTCAAACTTTTTCCTAACAAAGGTATATATATATTTATAAATATAAAGAAATTTAAAAAAAAAAAAATTTATATTTTTTTCCTAACAATATATATTTATATATTTTTATAAAAATAAAGGTTTTTAAAGTTTCCGACGGATTACCGACTGAATTTAGTTTTTTTTGAAAAAAAAGTAAATTCCGTCGAAAATCCGTCGGACACTTTAAAAATGTTTTTTTAATTTTTTTTCCTATCTATATATATTTATATATTTTTATAAAAATGTTTCAAATTTCCGACGGATTTCTGACGGAATTTAGTTTTTTTAAATAAAAAGTAAATTCCGTCGGAAATCCGTCGGAAATTTTAAAAAATGTTTTTCAAACTTTTTCCTAACAAAGGTATATATATATATATATATATATATATTATATATATATATATAATTAGTGTTAATCTAAAACAATTTCCGACGGATTTCCGACGGAATTTGATTTGTTGTTATTAAAAATTAAATTCCGTCGGAAATCCGTCGGAATTTTTTTTGGATTAACACTAATTAATTTATTTAAATAAATTAGACAAATTTTGCGACGGATTTCCGACGGATTTGTGACGGATTCAAATAAATAAGAAATCCGTCACAAATCGGTTTTAACTAATTTTAATTTTTTTTTTCCAAAAAATTATGTGGGGGATCTGTGGCGGATATGGATAAACGTTGACTTTGTTTGACTTTTTAGGGATCCGTCGGAAATATTTCCGACGGAATTTCCGCCAGAAAAATCCGTCAGTGATGCCCTTTTTTAGTAGTGAATTATATGATTAAAATCTTTATTTTCTCAATTTTGAAAAATCTATTGAAAATGCTCTTAATTCAGCCCCTGGACTACAACAGTCGTGTTCCGCCCCTGACCTCAAGCACTAAAGTGCATTGGAGTTTTTTAATAGATATGGAAGAAATCCAAGACACTTGAATGTGCAGAACCTTAGTAAAACATTTAAGTGTAGATTGGTTTGAACTTGTAAAGCTTAGATTAACCAAGTAAAACGGCTAGAATGGGCTCTGGCGCATGTGTGTGTATATACAGCCTTCAAAAGCATGTGAGTCTTGGTTGTGTAGTGCTGTAAGTGTGATCGTATGTATGCAGCCATGATAACTCACCCTAGTCTCGCCTTATACTAAGGAAACTTAAACCAATGGACAGATTTGATGCACAAAGTAACATAAGTACCACAACACAGATGTATCTATTCTACTCTAACCTCTAACTTCAGTCTAGTTATTGTCCCAACCGGTTCCCTCTAGAACTGACCAAATTCAGCTCTCAAAACAGATCCTAAACAGGTTCTAATCAGTCCCAAATACAGCGATAATAAGCTAGATAACCAATCCAACTATAAAAAAAATAACTAAACGTATTTCCAATCCAACTATGAAAGCAATTAATTTAATAAAAAACAAAAGAAAGATGACTGATGAAACGAAGGGTACTGGACCTGCATGATGGTTGCCCACGACTAGCCCCGTGGGTTTAGTCGTGTGACTAGCTACCCGCAAGAAAGTGAGTTATGCGGGAAGGGCCGCGGGAGAGATCGCGTGAGACCCTTTCTCCCTTCTTCTTGGCTCCAGTGACGCGGCTTTTCCAGCAACTTTGGTCGTGGGGAAAGTCACGGGCTTGCAGTTTTTCACGACTTTGATCTCGTCCTCAATCGTGCTTTGTGTGGCCAAAAGTACTTTTCTTTCAAGCTAGCAAAGGTCTTGTTTCATCCAAGATATCCACTTAATCCTCCTCTATGCTAATCTCTATTCAGCTTCTCCCGTAAGGAGGAGTTGGGTTGGGAATGCATAATTGGTTGTCATTGAAGAGGTAGGAGTGCCACTATTACACTTCTTCATGTCTTTAAAACCATTATCATCATCGTAGAGTTCTTTTAATGTCTTGAAACCAACTATCAGGGTAACGAGTAAAGGGCGGCCCTTTCTTTCTTGGGATAGGACTGATTCTAGTTCAAAGATCTTGTCAAAAATTCGGGCAAGGGTAGCTAGGACGGGTGTGATGCTAAGCTTTTCCTTGATCAAGGACATAAAGTCAAAACAGGTACTCCATAGAATGATTCTTTGCCGTGTTTGTAGGCATGGATTTTTGTGTATCCGGTGAAGAAGATTGACATTGTAAGAAAGATATCCACAACTTTCAGCAGCCTGATGAGCCCTGTAAGTAAAAAGATAGATTATGTTCCTTTATCTGTTTGTCTTTGCCATTAATCGATCCATTCTTTTGTTTCTTTGTCTCTACTTTGTTCTAAACATGAATCAAGGACCCAACTACTTATTTGCATGCATGGACCTCTCTTAAGTTCTTTAGATTGTATCATTGTGTTTGAAACATAACTTGCTCATAATCAACGTTTTGACGCTGAATTATTTGATTCAGGGGTCATGTCTTCTATACATCCACGACGAATTTGAGGAATTGTCGGATTCTGGCAGAATCTGAACCAATTAGAATGGTCAATTCCTTTGACCAAATTCCATTCATGCATTTGGTTTATTCTTTGTTGTTCGGTATGAAATTCAAATTTCACTACCGATACTGAAATCATATATTTTTTAATTCTTTTAGGTAGTGTCGGGTTTCTAGCTGTTTTTAAGGAGGTCAGCTTTACTCTTTGGGGTAGATGTGCATACATCTTACCTTCTCCGGACCCACCCATCTTCAGATGAGATATTCTGGTCTGGTTTAGTTTTAGGTAAATCTTATAATATATGAAGTATTATGGATCAGGGTAAATTTCAATACGATAATCAACATCAGGGGTGTAGATGTTCGGTATCAGAAAGCTTGTCAAGAGAGAGCCCATGTGATCCCGAGCCCTTATGGGATTTACAGAGCTAGTTTGGTTTTGGTTTACAGCACTTCTTAACATGGTATGGTAGAACATAGACTCACATCATAATTTATGTTCCATTACAATAATAATCAATGCACATTGATGTAGGTTGTATCACTACTACCAAGGAGCTTGGAACCATTAGGAGATCTCTAGGACAAAACCTGACGATGGAGCGCAAGGCATGATCAATGAGGTTGATGTTGATAGCAATAGGACTATTAGTTCATGAATCTGGTGGCTCAAAAGATGAAGAGAAGCTTAAGGAGGCTTACGATGTGTTTGCAACCATGTTATCACAAATCTTGGTCAGAAGAGGAAGTCTATATTGTAAGGCTGGTGTAGATGGTGATGGCCAGATCAACTTTGAAGAATTCAACCTTTTAACATCAAACTTCTCTTTAAGAACCCCATTTAAATCTTGAGTAGTGTGGTATACCATCGTGTTTTGTTGATCTTTTAAATAATCCCATGGAACCCCCAAACCCTGCCTCATCCTCATGGATTTCATTTTCTCTAACAGCAGGGAACAATTGGTTCTCCTGAATCAATGTGTATTAAGTTCGATTACTGATGATAGAGATGGGTCTTTTGATGTAGATAAACCATTGGTTTCTGGGTTTCTTCAGTTCTTGAGGGCACTCATATTGTAATGTCTATTTGATTGAGATTTTGTTGAGCTACCAACACTCAGATTCTGAGTTCCAGGTCTTGCAGTTGTTGTAGTTATGGATGGACATCCAACCTTTACTTTCCGTTGCATTGAGCGGATACATTACTAGAATACATATACATATACATATATATATACATATATATACATATATAGGGGCTGGTTCAAATACTAACCCAATATTTTGTGCAAA
>NW_020201538.1:15265-24090 GCF_001531365.2 Cynara cardunculus var. scolymus
TTACATTCTTATCATTAACATAAATAATCATATATATATATATATATATATTAAAATACATTAAAGAATTCACTTTCTATTGTACAAACTACATCATTATAATCGTCTCAGCAATACTTTTAAAATGAGTCTAATATCAAATATTTTTGAATTTAATCATATTATAAATACATGTGAATTATTTTTAGAACTTATGTTTTAAATTCTATAGTTACTTATTTAATTTGTTTTATATTCCTTAATTTTTTATTTTATATAATTAATTATAATATATTATGAAACAAGTTAAGCAATTATTGTTAAAAAAGAAAATGTACAGGTTCTGATAATCGATGTACAACAATTTAAAGCATTATATTAACCATCCTATCCAATATTCCCTTAAATTTAACTTAAACCCCTCATTTCTCTCATTCCCCCTTCCCACGATCCCTCATTCCTCTCCTCCTCCCTCTCGATTCCTCGTCCATTTCAACCACCTCCATCTTTCCTCCAAAGAGCCCTAATTTTTCTTCCCCACTCCCCTGACTTCACGGTCTCTCTCTAAATTGGATTTGTATAACTGATATGCCCTTCAAATCTGTCACCCACCCATCTTAAATCCATTGTCCTGTGTCAAAAACTATACCCTCAAATCATTCTCTGATCTCTTTCCCTTAGTCGAAGGCTACTCGAGCATTATCTCACATAACTACACGAAAGGTATTTCATCATCTTCTTTTTTTTCGTTCTCTTTGATTAAAATTCATACAGTGGTTTTAGTGAATTTTTGTTTCTGTGAAATTCTTAAGACATTATATGATGTGATCTTGGTCCTTTCTCAACTGGATTTTTAGGAGGTTATCATGAAGTTTATTATGTAATTTGGAAATCCTTTTTTTATAAAGTTAGTTAGATTCGAGTACTAGAAAAGCTTGTGTTTTGATATAATCCATCTGAAACAACCCACCATGCAAATAATAGTACGAATTCACAGAATAAGATCATACATTACCATCTGATCCATAGTAAAATTATTATAGGTTCCAAAGTATAATTACATGACAAGAGAAAAGTATGGACTAACAAAAACTTTATCAGTTATAACATTGATCCGTTTAATAACACTTCTTTACATTTTTCCCTTGCCTTTAACTTGAGATGGTGGACGGCCTGCAAAATAGATTAGTACAATAATTGAACGTTAGACCAAAAAAGCCTAGTGAGTATATTTTTCTCATACAAACCATAACTTATTTCAAAATCCAAGATATATTAAACCCAGATCTTAATATAACATTTCATCATTCATTTATTGCGGTTACACTATCATTTTATCTATCGCGGTTACACCGCCAGTTCATCTATCACGGTTACACCGCCAGTTTATTTATCGCTGTTTCACCGCCATTTCATCTATATTCCTGAAGTAATTATTATGAAATTTGTAGTCCTATCCGGACAATACTATATCCGTGAGAGTAGGTTTCCCGGACAGGCTTGATCTTATCCGGACAACACTGTGTCCGGTGAAGGGTTATACAGTTATGTCCAGATATTGCCTTCTCCGGTGTTGGGTTCTTATCCGGACAACTCTTTAACCGGAGAAGAGTTCTGTCCGGACACTACTTTGTCCGATGAAGGCAAACATCTGGATGATGCTTTGACTGGTGAAACACGTATCCGGACACTTGCTTGATCGGTAAAGGGTCTCATTCGGACACTTTCTTGTCCGGTGAGTTCTGTTCTTGAAGATTAACTAGGCGAAGAAACACAACAATAATACCGTTTAAATCTCTTCTAAAACACATATTCTAGCATTTTTATTTAATTATACAATGATATCTTAACGTTCAGATATCCAAAGCAACATAAAGCTTTCCTGTGCCTTTGAATTCAGTTCTGAGAATTTGTTTCTACTATCCGATTACCTAAGTTCTTTGAAAGAGAATTGAAAATTTCCCAAAATCAGTAACCTTACTTCATGCAATAGCTAACTTTCCCATTTAAATAAACCATTTACACATATACACACAGATACGTATATTTATGTATATATATATATGTATACCTTACTCAAACAAAAATATAGAGAAAGAACCCTAGATCGATTCATTTCCAACCCTTGAATGCCAAACACTAACCCCGAATTTCCATTACTAAATTACATTAGTACCTGATCAACTTGGAAACTGGAACCGAATTTTACAATATCCCGTCCTTAGAAGAATTTCGTCCCGGAATTCCACTAAGTAAACAAATATGGATATTTCATTTGCATCTCTGTCTTTGATTCCCAGGTGGCATCTGTCCCTTTATGGTAACGCCATTGAACTTTTACTAACCCGATCTCTTTATTCCGCAGTTTCTTAATCTTGAAGTCAGTAATGGCTTTAGGGGTTTCTTCAAAACATAATCTCTCATCAATCTTAATTTCTGGTAGAGGTACAGCTACGTCTGGATATACTAAACACTTCCTCAAATTTGACACATGAAAAGTGTTATGAATACCACTTAACTCCAATGGAAGTTCTAGTTTATAAGCCACCTCCCCAATTCTTTCAATGATAAGGAAATAGGTCCAATATACCTTGGGCTCATATTTCCTTTATTTCCAAAGCATACTACCCCCTTCCAAGGTGATACCTTTAACATTACTCTATCTCCAATTTGGAATTCAATCGATTTCCGACGTTTATCTGCATAACCTTCTTTGTCGATCTTGTGCCACTTTCATTCGTTCCCGAATTTGGCAAAATTTATCGATTGTTTGATGTACTAACTCAGGCCCAGCTAACTGTTTCTCACCTATCTCATTCCAACACAAAAGAGTTCGAATTATCGTCCTTACAAAACCTCAAAAGGTGCATCTTGAATACTCGAATGATAACCGTTATTGTAAGCAAATTCCACCAAAGCCAAATGATTATCCCATGATCCCCCCAAAATCAATAACACAAGCTCTAAGCATATYTTCTAGTGTCTGGATAGTTCGTTCACTTTGTCCATCCGTTTGAGGATGATAAGTTGTACTTAACTTAATCTACGAACCCATCTCTCTTTGAAAACTTTTCCAAAACATAGAAGTGAATCGATGTTGGTCCCGTAAGGGTCTACAAGAAGAGAAACAGTTTGTAGAAGGGGGGATGAATACAAACATAGTATTTTCAAATTTAAAATATATATATTGATAGAGAAGATCAATACAGATTTTACAAGATTGTTTGCGGAAAGATAAGGTAATAAAAACCTATCTAAACAATCTTTGGTTACACACAAAGCTTTAGCAATTACAAGAAAAGAAGTTGCTAARAGAAAGATCCTTTACTTAAGCTAGAAGATGCTTGAAGTAAGAATTAGGTTAGAGAGAGAGATGTGCGCTCTCTGCATGGAGAAGAAACACTTCTATTTATACCCAATGCATTAAATATCCATTTAATACAATATGGTAGGTTTAGAGTATGTGTCAAGCCTTAAGAGAAAGGCTTGTCCTTTGCTACAATGAATAGTACAAAAGCACTATTCATGAGCAGACATCCTTACCTAAAGTTGGTGGACAAAGAGTCGACTAGTCGGCTCCTTACCGTACTAACTTTTGTAAGGGTATGGGTTTTGTCCTTTGTGTACATAAGGACAAGACAACAACAATAGTGCTAAGCAAGCTTCCTTTGATCGCTGAATGCTGGAATGACCTAAAGATCTCATCATCATTCGCTGAAGCTTGAGCAGTCTTCACACATGTATAGACAGGCTTGTAATCACTGAATACCGCTTCAGATCACGTACTCGCCGATCTCTAATCTTCAGTTTCAGTCTTCGACGTTTGCTGAAGGTTCTTTGGTGTGAGTGTTGTTTTCTTGAAGTATTGTTGTCTCTGATAGATTTACAATGCAAGTTCTTCAGCAATTACTGAACATACTCAGTGCAGATCGCTGGAACTGAAAATACAGAAACACAAATACAACGTGAAAGAGAAAAAGGATTATCATCAAATCACCGAGAGAGAGGATCAACAATCTCCCCCTATTTGATGATAACAAGATAACATAAAGAAGGTTATCTTATCAAATAATAGTAAGGAAAAAGTTACATATAAAATACATGTTCCTTTTTACTATTTTGGGATCTTTTTCAGTTTGGTCAGTTTCAGCTTGATAATTTTTCTTAAGTTATATCTAAGAAAATTATAAGTATGGAAACTGAAACTGAAAGCTTATTCACTGACGTAGATTGTCAGTGAACGCAAAAAGTAACATTGGAACTCATAGACTTGTGTCCCTATTACTTTTTTCAGGGATCTTTTTCAGTGAAGTACATGGAATACTCATTTTATTAATCGTAGGAAATAATAGAGTTTTTTATTCTTCTTTCCACTTTTCTTCAGAGTTGGCCGGTCAGGGAACTTGACATACCTGGACATCCTTTTGATGAGCTTATTGATGGTGTCCTCGATAAGTGTCTTGTGTCTTGACTTGGATTGTTGAATGGCTTGTCTGATCTCCATCCATTCGATGTATCCATAGTGGCCAAGGTAGGATGGGTACTCGGTAACGGCATCAAGATTGTCCCTGGTGATGAGCATTGAGACCAGCGTTCCACCGTCTTTAGAACGTCCGTTGATGCTGACGCTGATAATTGGGTGGGGACTGAGTCTCTTTTTCAGTTTTGCTTTGCTCCATTGCTTGTCCTTATCCTTCAGCTTCAGCTTCTTCTTGCGTTCAACTTCTGCAATCGAAAGAAGTCTAGCTTGGGCTTGGACAGCATTCACCGTTTTCTTGAACTTTTTCTTGGGAAGGACTTTTGCAGCTAGTGACTTGGTCAGCTTTAAGTTGTCTTCAGTCTGCTTCTTTTGAAGCTCTAGCTCTTCTTCAGCCCTTAATGCCTCGAGTCTTTTAGCTTCAGATAAGAAGTCAAACTCACCACCACTAGAGGTACGAAGAGGAATTTTTACTCTAGTCTGGTCGAGTGACTCATTCAGCTAAGACATCTGCTGGTCTGTTGGAGCACAAGAGACGGGTTGATCAGATACCCACTCCAATCGACCGCAGGTTGTTGATGGAATATGAAGTTGATATTCTAAAGTAATAACTACCTGAGAGGTAGAGTCTTCAAACAAGGTTTGTTGAGGGATTTTGAATAATACATTCAAGTTACCTTTTCAGCAATCGCTGCCTTTCGACTTGGGGTCCTGGTTCCCTCATGGAGTCAATTCACCTTGCCTTTGCTCCCCCTGGGATGCAGAATCCCTGAGAGTAACACTTTTGGTGACGGTTGATGGCTTCTGGAACTTGATGGTAAAGTCATCTTCATCATCATCGTCGTCGTCACCATCTAGATCATCTTTGGTGTCTGTAATGACATGTTCATCATCGTCTTCATCATCGTCTTTATCATCATCTTCATCAACATCATCATCATCACCAGCATCAGCGATGGTATGGGCATCATCTCTAGGGATGACATCTACAACCTCAGCTTGAACAGCTTCGGTGGTAGGGATTACAAGAGCATCAACTGCTTCAGCTCCGAGAGCCTCAGCTTCAACTGCAACTGAAGTTGATACTGGACCAACAGCTTGAGAAGTTGTAGGAGCAGCATCAGATGATTCACCAGCATTGGACCTCATCTCCCCCTCTCTGGCTAAGGCTCGAGAGAATTGGCCAGAGAGTTCGTCCAAGCGTTGACGCTAGAGAACCATTGAATCCTCCAGCCTTTGCAAGGCAATGGCTAGAGTTGTCGTTGCCTCACGTGTCTCATGGAGCTGAACACGATCATTGGCAGAGAAAGAAGGTGCAATCACTGGAGTTGGTTGACAGACAACATCCAGGATTTGTTGAAGAAGACCAGTCTGTTGATCAGCTATAGCCTGAGCATCATCAGCCCTGCTGTGAAGAACAGCAATGGCATCATTGTTGGCTTGAACAGCTTCTTGGAGAGTATGGAGCTGACTCTGAACTTCTAGAACATCCGTCTGGAGGGCAAGGAAGTTTGCATCAAGATCGCCTTGACGGGGCATCTCTTGGTGAACTTCGTTGATCCTGGAAAGGATGGTATCAACGGCGGGAAGGAGAAGCTTGATATCAGATGACATATCATAGTCATCATCAATTTCTTCATCTCCTCCATCATCTTTCTCTCTTTCTTCCTCTGTCACTTCCTGAGAAGGACCTGCAAATGAAGAAGTGTGAGTTGAAGGCTCAAGGTTAGAAGAAAAGAAAGGGTAGGAAGATGGAATACCTGAGGGGCCTTCAGTGACATCTAAAGGATTGTCACTGGCAGGAGCAAAGATGTCCTCGAGAGGATGGACATCCGTATGCTGAGGAGCTTCAAGAGGAGCAGCCTCAGGTCCAGTGGTGCGTGTCTCAGTATCAAGAAGGACAGTCGCTGATACATCATCGACGTGTGTAAAGACCAAGGATGGAGGAGAAGAGAAAATGGTTGAGAAGAGACGTGGGTGTTCAGCGGTAGCGGCGCTGATATCTACATTTTCAATGATTTGGGTCACTGAAGTGATTGGTGAAGGTACCACTGATACGACAATGATGGGAAAAATCACTAAAGAGCTGGGACGGTTAATAGAAAGTGCCTCGGGGATAAGGCTAGTTTCAATAACTGAAGCCTTTTGAGAGGCCTCAGCTAGAGACGTGGTTGTCCCCTTTTTGGCTTCCTTGGCTCTCTGAGGAGAACCAAGAGTTGGTTGAGAAGATCGTTTAGAAGGGGTTTTGGTGGCTTGGCTAGACGCGAGGGGGGGGGTTGCCCTTGTCATGACCACCTGAGAAGAAGAGGTAGTGATGGACACAATGGAAGAAATTGCCACATCACTGTCCCTCAGCTTATGATCCAAAATCCTGTATCCAAGCCTAAAAGCTGGAAGGTTTCCTTCTTTGGGGTAAAGACTTTTGAAGATCTTTGTCAATACCATCGAAAGAAACATGGTGTAAGGCACCACCTTWTCTCGTTGGCGCTTGTTCAACTTAAGCACCAGGTCATCGAAAATGACCGCAGCATAATTTATATTGCGACGTTGAATCGTAGATACGCCTATGATCAAGGCAATCCTAGAGGCCTGGTCCTGACCTCCAGTTTTTCCACCCAAGCACTGGATGAAATGAGAAAAGAGGTATTGCCAGACAGCTGACATTCTGTTCTTCTCAATCTTCGTCAAGGATTTGAGAGGGGCACTGAAGTCCTTCTTCATCGGCCACTGGTAGCCAATGGTGTTGAGAAAGTTGATGATCTCGATGGTGGAGGGTTCGCTGTCTATAACATCCGTGTTCTGTTAACTCGTACAAATTGGGTTAACTGAATTTTTGATAGAGATCTCGTCAATGGTGAAGTTGACGTTCTTGGCAGCCATCTGTGTATTGTTAAAGAAGTAAAATAAACAAGAAGAAATAATAGATTTATTAGAAATAATCCAAGAGTATATGGTCAAAGAGCATAGAAAAAGTTTTTAAACAAGGAAAAACTTCATTTGAAAAATCCTCAAAAGATTAGGGTTTTTCAAGTAGAATGTGTATAAAGAAACAGATTTGTTAATCAAGAAGGAGATGATTAAAAACCTTTACAGTTTAATGCATTAAGAGAACAAAGTTCTTAATTAGATTAAACACATTTCGTATAACGGAATAAGAAAGAAGATTCTGGTCTTTGAAGATGAAGAGGAAAGATCGAAAAGAGGTTTGAAGAGAGAGTTCTTGCTTTAGAGTAATCTTAGCAGAAGTTCGTCTAAGGATTTTGAAAGCGTAAAGAGAAAAGTGAAGAAGAAATCTCATATTTATAGGTAAGAGGAGATAGAAGAAATATGAGAGAGAAAAAGACGACGGTTCGGGAAAATGGTCATGATGAAAAATATGTCACGTTCTCATCCACGATTGGATGGCATTTAATGAGGTAGCGTAATGACAGGTCATTTTGCAAGTCTCAAAGTGTCGCTCATAGTAAACAGAGAATGTCGTCATAAAGATGATGCATTTATTTTCTTTTAAAAACAAAAATAGTTTTTAAGAATATGAAGAGTCATTCAGKTAAAAGGTACTGAAAACTCTATTTAAAACATTTTATCACTGAAAAAGAGAAAGTAGTCAGTGATGGTTTTAAGACGTCATGGCTTAGTGAAGAGAGTCACTGAAACTGGCATTTAAAAAACTTTTTGATCCCTGAAGAAAAGTTTCAGTGATGGTTTTAAGATTTCTAAGATAAGTATAAAGATATACTTTAAGATGTGGTGAGTGTTTAGAATCACTGAGACCACCTTTTAAAACATTTTATCACTGAAAAAGATAAAGTATTCAGTGAAAGTTTTAAGTTGTGAAAAGAGAAGGGTGATCATACCTTAGAGAATATATATATTTACTCAGGAGTTCAGTGTTAGAGATAGAGCACTAAATCATTTCACTTACTGAGTGATGTTTAATGACTGAAGGTTAATCTTCAGTGTTCAACATACCCAATTCGCTGATCAAGATGTTAAATCTTGTCTCATCAAGAGGCTTGGTGAAAAGGTTAGCGAGTTGATACTCAGTTGGAACAAAGTGAAGTTCAATATCACCATTCATAACATGATCTCTGATAAAATGATATCGGATCTCAATATGTTTGGTCTTTGAGTGAAGTACAGGGTTGTTTGTAATTGCAATGGCACTGGTGCTATCACAATAAATAGGAATCCTTGAAAACTGAAGATCGTAGTCAAGTAGCTGATTTTTCATCCAAAAAATATGGGCACAGCGGCTACATACTCGGCTTCAGCTATTGATGTGGATACTGAATTTTGCTTTTTGCTTGTCCAGCTCACCAACTTTCCACCTAGAAGCTGACAGCCTCCAGTGGTGCTTTTCCTATCA
>NW_020201538.1:28240-41356 GCF_001531365.2 Cynara cardunculus var. scolymus
ATTA
Source organism: Cynara cardunculus var. scolymus (assembly GCF_001531365.2). Classification (NCBI taxonomy): domain Eukaryota; kingdom Viridiplantae; phylum Streptophyta; class Magnoliopsida; order Asterales; family Asteraceae; genus Cynara; species Cynara cardunculus. Next base: position 28,245 of record NW_020201538.1, read on the forward strand.
CCATAGATTTGAGTCCTTACTTCTTTGTGATTTGAGAACTCAAAAATATTGTTCTTATTAAAAAATAATGGTATTGATGCTATTGAGAAGGGGAAAACTTGGCCTATGGCCATTGGTATTGGTTAAAAGTGTTTTGAAACAGAATGGTTATTATCATGAGGAATCAGAGGGGCTCTGGTTGTTCTTTGTAAGAAACCAGAGGGGCTCTGGTTGGTCCTCATCATTGGACCAGAAGATTTAGTTATTGATTTGAAGGATGAGCAAGTTTTTACTAAAATGTATTAACTGGATTAGAGGTGTTGTATCTTTTGTTATGTGTTTTCATGTCAAAATCATATTTTAAATGTTTATGAAAAAGAATTTTTATACTTAGAATCTTTTTATGAAAAACAGACCAGAGGAGCCCTGGTTGACTTACACGTTGAAACAGAGGGGCTCTGGTTGGTCATGTCTTTTGAACCAGAAGCTCTGGTTAAGTACAACCAGAGGCTCTGGTCAAACATGAACTTTTTATAAATTGCTCGTTTTATGAAAAAGGCTATCTTATTGGTTGACGGGTTTATCTAAAGACCATTTTGAGAAATTATATGAGTCAGAGATACTGGTTATTACAACCAGAGCTCTGGTCATGAAGACCAGAAGCTCTGGAAGAGAGACCAGAGGGGCTCTGGTCCTGAACGTCGAATTATATTCTAAGTCTGGTTAGTGAGACCAGAGGCTCTGGTCATGAAGACCAGAAGCTCTAGAAGAGAGACCAGAAGGGCTCTGGTCCTTATTGTCAAAATATTTTCTAAGTGTTATTTTAAACCAGAGGTCTGATGGACCGAAGCAGTATGTTTTTAATTTTTCTTCATATGTTGAATGATTTGAAATAAATGTTTTGGTGATCTTTACCCTGCATTACATAGAAGGGAACCTCACTAGACATTCATGTCTAACCCTCATTTTTGTGTTTTCAAATTATGTGTGCAGGTAATGATTATAAGGGAAAGGGTGTTATATGAATTACTCCTCTATATGCTTAAGTTGTTTTTTTGGAAGCATAGATGATAGGATGCAAGAGCATGTACTTTTGAAATTTTTGGGTTGTGTAAATTATATTATACTCTTGTATCAAGGACCTATGTGGGACAACATGTATTCTATATATGAAATATGTGTTATATGCAATGTGTGGATTTGGGGTGTTACAACATGTGTTCTTTCACCACAGTGTTTACACTTCCTAAAATTAGGAGTAGCTTTAGGGCCAGAAAGTATCAGACTAGAAGTGGGACCAGCTCTAAGGATCCCCTTCTCATTGGTTCTAGGCGGAACCTTTGAGGAATTGGATTCCTTAGGTGAAAAGTTCACCTTGAGCTGTGACTTTGATTTCTGATGTGATTCAGATTTCCTAGTCCCTGAAGGAGAAGAAGTCTTACAAGTTAAAGGAATAGATTTAGATCTATTAGACTTGTTAGACTTCTTAGGACGGGATGCTGTGACAGTGGATTTACCTTTGTCTTTGCATCCAGAACTCAAAGGAGTTCCTTCAAGATGACTCTCAGTAAAAGGAGAGGACTGAGAGGAATAAGTGTTAGGAATAGAAGAGACAAAGGTACCAAATTTAAGCATGGACCTGTCTTTAACACATTCTTCCTGATCATAGGAGAATCCTAGACCAGTCATTTTCTTGGCCGGGATCTGAGCGTTAATGATCTCAGAGGCCTTGAGGGAAGCTTTGCACCACCYTTCWATGGTAGCTTTCTCAGCCTTGAGTTCAGTGATTGCTCGCTCACGCTCAGCKAYAGCYTTCTCACGTTCWAYAGTGATGGCTTGGTTTACAATAACCTGATCTTTAAGATTTTCCTCAACAGAGGTTAATTCTTTGATCTTAGAATGACAAATCTTCAATTGCTCTTGAAGATCAACGTTAAGCATTTCAGCTTTTGATTTGCCATTGAGGGCATTGTAGAGGTCAACCGTCATCGTATCCAGTGCAGAAAGACTAGAAGATGAAGAGGGTTCATTCAGGAAGCATACCTGAGTAGAAAAAGTAGATCGCTCAGAGGAGGTAGAAGCTTCAGGAGATCCTTCATCAGCATCAATGGCCATCAAGCAGACGTAGGCTTTATCCTCTTCGTCAGAAGATGATTCATCAGAAGATGATTCATCAGATGATTCAGCCCAGTCATGCTCTTCAGCAAAAAGTCCTTTAGCCTTTCGCTGGTTGTTCTTCATTTTCTTGTATTTCTCTTTCAGTTTTAAGTATTTTTCATCTTTGGTCCTGAAGGAGGAGGGAGATTTAGAAGATGGCGTCGTAGTCTTCTTTGATCTGCATTCACCTGCAAAATGTCTGGGCCGGTGACAGTTGTAGCAGACAGCTGAAGCCTTATCTATTCTTTTAGACTTTAGCTTGTTCCTGAAGGATAGCTGAGGAGATCTGCGGAAGTTGCTCTTGCTGGCGAACCTCCTAAATGACTTAGTCAGGAGTGCAAGGGACTCATCAAGATCTGTTAAATCAGATTATGGAATGTCCTTAGAAGAATCTATCTCCGTGATGACCACGGGAGGAAGAGAAGAAACAAAAGGTGTAGAAATTTCAACTGAAGAAGCTTTAGAGATCAAAGCTAAAGGAGAGTTTTACATTTCCCTGGATTCTTTTACAAGATTTATTTTTTGTTGACGAGATTGCTCATGGTTAAGCAGAATCCCGTATAAGGTAGAAAGAGAAAGAGTGGACATGTCATTTGATATCTTGAGAGACATGAAAAAGGTGTCCCAAGACTCGGGAAGGCATTCTAGAAACTTAGTCAAGGTTTCAGAATTAGAATATTCTCTGCCGACAGCCCTAAGATCAATAAGAAGGCAATTATATCTTTGATGTACTTCAAACAACGTCTCAGACTTTCCACAGAGAAAGCTTTCATATTGTCTTACTAGATTGATCTTTCTAGTCTCCTGAACCTGAGTGGTTCCTTCATATTGGACACAAAGTGTATCCTATACCGATTTAGAAGATTTGAGTTTCATCACTGAGTGATAGATTTCATCAGGAAGAGACATAGCTATTATAGACCGAGCACGTGTGTCTATAGCTATCTTCTTCTTGTCCTTATCGCTCCACTGATGTGGAAGCTTTGGAATCTGCAGTTCAGGAATCGCGGCAGTCGTAGCTGTTGCTGGAACAGCCGGAGCAATAGCAAATGGAATATATGGTCCATTTTCTATGTAATGTGGAATTTCATGATCCACACCTTCTAGAAAGAGGGACATCCGGTTCTTCCAGAGACTAAAGTTGTCATGGACAAACCGGGGAGGTTTGGCAAGAGAGCCATTATCTTTTTTGTGTGTGTGTGTTTGCAATTTGTAAAGCCATTTGTAAGCAGTAAAGTTATCTAAGAAGAGATAAACTAGTACATAAAAATAGCCAAACACAAGGAAAGAGAGAAAACACTGCTCTGATACCACTTGTTGGTCCCGTAAGGGTCTACAAGAAGAGAAACAGTTTGTAGAAGAGGGCGGGATGAATACAAACACAGTATTTTCAAATTTAAAATATATATTGATATAGAAGATCAATATAGATTTTACAAGATTGTTTGCGGAAAGATAAGGTAATAAAAACCTATCTAAACAATATTTGGTTACATACAAAGCTTTAGCAATTACAAGAAAAGAAGTTGCTAAGAGAAAGATCATTTACTTAAGCTAGAAGATGCTTGAAGTAAGAATTAGGTTAGAGCGAGAGATGCGCGCTCTCTGCATGGAGAAGAAACACTTCTATTTATACCCAGTGCATTAAATGTCCATTTAATGCAATATGGTTGGTTTAGAGTGCATGTCAAGCTTTAAGAGGAAGGCTTGTCCTTTGCTACAATGAATAGTACAAAAGCACTATTCATGAGCAGACATCCTTACCTAAAGTTGGTGGACAAAGAGTCGACTAGTCGGCTCCGTATCGTACTAACTTTTGTAAGGATATGGGTTTTGTCATTTGTATGTATAAGGACAAGACAACAACAATAGTGCTAAGCAAGCTTCCTTTGATCGATGAATGCTGGAATGACCTGAAGGTCTCATCATCATTCGCTGAAGCTTGAGCAGTCTTCACACATGTATAGACAGACTTGTAATCACTGAATAAAGATCACGTACTCGCCGGTCTCTAATCTTAAGTTTCAGTCTTCGACGTTTGCTGAAGGTTCTTTGGTGTGAGTGTTGTCTTATTGAAGTATTGCTATCTCTGATAGATTTACAATGCATGTTCTTCAGCGATTACTGAATATACTAAATGAAGATCGTTGGAACTGAAAATACAGAAACACAAATACAACGTGAAAGAGAAAAGGGATTATCATCAAATCACCGAGAGAGAGGATCAACAATCGACTATCTCGATCAGAAATTATTGATAATGGAACACCATGACGTGTCACTACTTTGTCAATATACAATTTTGCCAACCTATCCATCGAATACGATTCCTTCATCGGTAAAAAGTGAGCAGACTTGGATAACCAATCCACAATAACCCATATGGCATCATAACCTCTTGGTTTTCTTGGTAATTTGGTTATGAAATATATTGTGACATGATCCTATTTCCAGATCGGAATTTCTAAAGACTATAACTTACCATACGGACGTTGGTGTTCTATTTTTACTTGCTAACATGTTATACACTACTCAACATGTTTAGCTATATCATTCTTCATGGCCGGCCACCAATAATATTGTTTCATGTTCTGATACATTTTGTTCGTACCCAGGTGGACAACAAAACATGATTTATGAGTTTCACTTAAAATACGCTCTCTGAGATTAACATAACACGGTACCTAAGTTATGTTTTGGAAATTCAATAATTCCCTGCCATTCTTTTTAAATTCAGATATCATTCCACCAAGTCTTTCTTGCTTAATCTTATCTTCTTTCATAGCTTCACATTGAAATTTTTGCAACTCTTCATGAATACTTGGTAGTAACTCAGCTCTTAAGGCTATAACTTTGATGGTACCACTTTTCTCTTGACGGCTTAAAGCATCAACTACCACGTTTGTTTTCCCCAGATGGTAAAATATCTCACAAACATAATCACAAACCAATTTTAACCATCGTCTTTGGCGCATGTTCAAATCTTTCTGATGGAACAAATGTTGTAGACTCTTATGATCTGTGAAAATCTGACATGTCATTCCATATAAGTAATGCCTCCAAATTTTTAAAGCGAACACTATAGCTGCTAATTCCATATCATGAGTAGGATACTGCTTTTCATGATCTTTCAACTGCCTTGAAGCATAAGCAATTACCTTCCCACGTTGCATCAACACACAACCCAAAATTATCTTCGAGGCATCACTATAAACCACAAAATCTTCCATTCCATCTGGCAAGGATAAAATTGGTGCACTGAATAATTTGTCTTTTAATATTTGAAAAGCCTGAGCTTGATCCTCTTCCCATTCATACTTTACATTCTTCTTTGTCAACTTGGTTAATGGAGTAGCTATACGAGATAAGTCTTGTATAAACTTGCGATAATACCCTGCCAACCCAAGAAAACTTCTGATTTAGGTTGGGGTCTTCGGCACTTCCCATTTTTCAGTGGCTTCTATCTTAAGAGGATCTATATTGATGCCCATTTATGAAATAGCATGGCCCAGAAATTGAACCTCTCGCAGCCAGAACTCACATTTTCACATCTTAGTATACAACTTTTCTTGTTTCAATAATTCCAGAAGTAGTCGTAAATGGTGAGCATGCTCTTCTTTTGATCAAGAGTATATCAGAACATCATCAATGAAGACAATCACAAATTTATCAAGATACAGGAGACATACTATATTCATCATATCCATAAATGTTGCAGGTGCATTTGTAAATCCAAATGGCATAACCAGAAACTCATAGTGTCCATAACATGTACGGAATACCGTTTTCTACACATCTCCGTCCCGAATCTTCAACTGATGATAATCAGACCGTAAATTAATTTTTGAAAAGTAAGTAGACCCAACCAATTGATCAAACAAATCATCAATTCTTGAAAAATGATACTTACTTTTTATCGTTAATTTATTCAATTCCTGGTAATCAATGCACATTCTCATTGATCCATCCTTCTTCACAAATAGTACCGGCACACCCCATGGAGAGGTACTTCGTCGAACAAAACCTTTATCTAGTAATTCTTTCAGCTGCGACATCAATTCCTCTAATTCAGACGGAGCTAGCCTGTATGGTGTACGTGCAGGCAATAACTCAATCTGAAATTCTATCGATCGATCAGGAGGTAAACTTGTCAAATCTTCGGGAAATACTTCCGAAAACTCTCTTACAACTGGAATATCCTCCATCTTATTCTTTCCTTTCTTCATATCAATTGCATAAGCAAGAAAACTAACACATCCTTTTTGCACATACTTCCGAGCCTCTAAAACGGAGATAAGGCTAGAATAATGATCCCACTTGTCACCATAGATTATAATCGGTCCCTTTTCCGGTAAATCCATATGAATCATCTTTTCATTAAAAACTATTTAGCTTGATTTTTAGCCAACTAGTCCATGCCCACAATTATATCAAATTCTCCTAAGGGTATGGAAAATAACTGTATGGGTACTTCACCCCCTTCTAGGTTTAAGGAACAATTATCAATCACTTCCTTAACTGACACTTCACTAACGTTTGTTGTTTCTACTACCAATACCTCATCTAACACTTTAGATTCTAAGTGCACGCAACTAACAAACGATGGTGATACGAAAGAACGATTTGCACCAGAATCAAATAAAACTTTGTCACATACTGAAATAACAAAGAATGTACCTGTCACCACTTCAGGATGTTCTTCTGCATCGCCTCTCTTCATCTGAAAGGCTCGTCCTCTAGCCATTGTCTCACCACGTCTTATTTCCCCACAATCACTAGAAATATTACTATTTACCATTTGCCCGCGACCAAGTGGAACATAACCAGATCCTCGGCCCCCAGAATACCCAGATCATCGACCCTTAACAAAACTCGATCCTCGTCCCTTAGCTTGCGGACAATCAACATTTACATGTTGAGAGGAATTGCATGTAAAGCATCTTCGTATCATTCGACAATCTCTAGCTATATGTCATGATTCCTGACATTTGTAACATGTTCGAGACTCTGTATTGCAGTTTCCTTGGTGTACTTTATGACATCAGGCACACGCTTTATTAGTAAACCTTGAGATTGGTCAATTCATATTTTCAGTAAACCATGGTCTACGAAAATCAGTGGCTACAGTTTCCCCTTTCCTTTTATCCCTAACCTTTTCTTGGGGTTGGCGATTGATATCCTGTTTCAAGATTTCTGTAGCATCAACCGATGCCTGAAATGTAGTTGGGTTTTTAGATATCACATATTTTCGGAGATTAGACTACAAACCCCAAATTTACTTCCTAACTTTACTGCTTTCGGTTGCAATATATGCTTCAGCAAACCGAGACTGTTCCATAAAAACCTCTGTATACTGATGAACCGACATATTACCCTGTTCCAAACGAAGGAAATCGTCCTCTAGCTTTTGAATAGCAACTTCAGGACAATATTGAATTTCAAATTTTACCACAAACTTCTCCCATAGCATGGATTTAACAAGGTCACATTCTCCGGAAAACTTAGGAGGTTTACAAGAAAGAAACGTCTTAGTATCCTCTCCTTTTTGTATTGACGACGAAGTAGGGGGTACAAACGTATTTGTCGCCAGTGTACTAGCTCCCGCTTGTTCTTGAAAATTTGGATCCCTTTCTCCTTCTGGATTATCTATGCAGAACGTCCCAACAAATTTACCAAACTTTCCTGAATTTTTCCCAGTTGGGCTACCAACATTTCCGGCGTAATGTAACCAGGGTCATGAGCATGACCCTTTCTCCTTGCTCTACTTCTTCCATGACATGACATAAAACTCTCTTGTGTGGATAATTCCTGTTCTGTGTGAGTTTCTGGTTGAGTATTCTTCCCCTTCCTTGTCCCCAGCTTCGACTTCGTGTTTCAATAGTCATAGCATTCTCTGGATCTTCTTCTCTATTTGTCATTCCTCTTCCCCGGCCTCTTCCATGGCCAATAGAAGTCCTTCCAGATCGATTGAAATTATCTGCCATCTTTTCTTAGTATCCATATTACTTTAGCATCCTTTCTTCCACAATAAACACATATAAGGTTATTCACGTACCAAAGTATGATAACATGTTTACCCATAGGTCAAATATATGTAGCTCAAGATTACATCAATCTCATATAATCTAACTTTATCATACTTATCATCATAATAGGTTAAACTATAACACATTCTCAGGTTCATAGTCCCAGTGAAACCTATTATCACATATTCCACACTTTTAGTTTAAGTCTAAGTATCAATAAAATACCCAGATCCCTTAAACTAAGGCTCTGATACCAACTGAAACAACCCACCATGCAAATAATAGTACGAATTCACAAAATAAGGTCATACAATACCAACTGATCCATAGTAAAATTATAATAGGTTCCAAAGTATAATTACATGACAAGAGAAAAGTATGGACTAACAAAAACTTTATCAGTTATAACACTGATCTTTTTAATAACACTTCCTTACATTTTTCCATTGCCTTTATCTTGAGATGTTGGACTGCCAGCAAAATAGATTAGTACAATAATTGAGCGTTAGACCAAAAAGGCCTAGTGTGTAACACCCCCAAATCCATACATTGCAAATATAACACATGTTTCATTCATATAATACATGTTAAGCCAACAAAGGTCCATAATACAAAAGACTATGCTATAAAATCTACAACCCAAAAACTCCAAAAGTACATGCTCTTGTATCTTGACATTTATACTTCAAAACATGGCTAATTAAGATCTTCATACAGCTAAGCACATAGGGAAGTAATTCACATAATGTTCTTTCCTTTATTATCATTACTTGCACACATATTTTGAAAACATAAAATGAGGGTTAGACATGAATGTCTAGTGAGATTCCCTTTTTATGTAATGCAGGGTGAAGATTACCAAAACATTTATTTAAAATAGACCTTTCTGAAGAATCAGAACGTAAAGTCATATTCTGCCCAATTCCATCGGGCCTCTGGTTCCAAGTGCCATACTTAGAAATATTTTACCAATCAGGACCAGAGCCCCTCTGGTTCCTCTACCAGGGCCTCTGGTTCTTCGACCAAAACCTCTGGTTGTACTAACAAGAGCTTCTTTGCTCATGTAATTTCTCATAATGTTCTTTAAATAAACTTGCAACCAATAAGATAGCCTTTTTCATAAAAAGAAATAATTAAAAAGAGTTCGTGTTCGACCAGAGCCTCTGGTTGTACTAACCAAAGCTTCTGGCCCAAAAGACATGACCAACCAGAGCCTCTGGTTCAACGTGTAAGCCAACCAGAGCTCCTCTGGTCTTTTTTCATAAAAAGATTCTAAGTATAAAATCATTTTCTTAAAAACATCTTTAAAATACAATTTTGACACAGAAGCTCTTATTAATAGATACAGAGCCTCTGGTCCAATTAGTACATTTTTGTAAAAAACTTGTATATTTCTTAAATCAAGAACCAGAACTCTTTGGTTCTATAGTGAGAACCAACCAGAGCCCCTCTGGTTCCTCATAAAATGAACATTATGTTCCAAAACACTTTTAACCAAAACCAATAGCCATAGGCCATAGTTTCCTGTAACCATAACATCAATACTATTATTTCTAATAAGAACAATATCTTTGAATCCTCAAATCACCAAGAAGTGAGAACTCCAATCTGTTGTAATCTTAAAAGATATAATAGCACTAGTTATACCATGTACACACAACGACCATCCTTATTACATCCAAATTCCCCTTAATAGCAACAGCTATATCCATCACACACTCAACGACCATCCTTATTTCCCCTGAAATTCATATGAACTATTTCATCCAAAGACAGGCTGCAATCAATTCTGTCAGAGTGAACCTCGTTCATAGTTTTAAACAATCATGGTTTCAAAATAGGTTTATATTCAAAAACCTTTTTAAACCATAAGAACAATCTGTTTTGTAGATGATTTCTCCAAACCAGATTCCAATTTCAGAATCACAACACATTTCTTTTTAAAACTGTTTAGAAACAGTTTTACCAAATTCTCTATAAATCCCAAACCATCAATACCCAACAGTTTATAAAATCAAAACAGTATATTTAAAACTCACAGTTTGTAAACAAACCGTAATTTAAAAACTCACCTTAAAATCACAGATTCTGCAGGTAATAATACATGGCAATTTACAAGTTCTTCAAGAACACTTTTCATTGCCACAACACTATTTTCTCTCTCTCAACAGGTTTCTTTTCCAAAAGATAAAGTGATAAGATGAAATCTTATCTTTTTCTTTCTTTAAATATCATTTCAAAAGCGGTGGGGGATTTTATTATTTTAATATGGTTGGGCGGTGAAGGATATTGTTTTAAAAATCCTTTTTCCTTAACAATGAAGATATCTCATCTTCATAAGATATTCCAATCCTTATATGTGCTTCATATCACGTATATATACCAATATAAAATCATGTATGCATCTTGTCACCTTTTCACATATATATGCACATAATCCATGTATTTATATCAAGATAACATGCATGCTATCACATAATTCACATATTAAACATATAAGGTTACCTTGACCGAGGTTTGCAGAAAACTCGGTTATAACATAGTGAGTATATTCTTTTCATACAAATCATAACTTATTTCAAAATCCAAGATATATCAAACCTGGATCTTAATATAACATTTCGTAATTCATCTATCGCGGTTACACCGTCATTTCATCTATCATGGTTACACCGTCATTTTATTTATCGCGGTTATACCGCAATTTCATCTATCGTGGTTACACTGCCATTTCATCTATCTTACTGAAGTAATTATTATGAAACTTGTAGTCCTGTCTGGACAATACTATATCCGGAGAGGTGGTTTCCTGGGCAGGATTGATCTTATCCGGACAATTTTGTGTTCGGTGAAGGGTTATACAGTTATGTCCGGATATTGCCTTGTCCGGTGCTGGTTCTTATCAGACAACTCTTTAACCGGAGAAGAGTTCTGTCCGGACAGCTTTGTCCGGTGAAGGTATACATCCAGACGATGCTTTGACCGGTGAGACATGTATCCGGACACTTGCTTGATCGGTAAAGGCTCTCATCTGGACACTGCCTTGTCCGGTGAGTTTTGTTCTTGAAGATTAACCAGGCAAAGAAACACAGTAATAATACAGTTTAAATCTCTTCTAAAACACATATTCTAGCATTTTTATTTGATTATACAATGATATCATAACGTTCAAATATCCAAAGCAACATAAAACTCACTTGTGCCTTTGAATTCGATTCTGGGAATTTGCTTCTACTCTCCGACTACCTAAGTTCTTTGAAAAATAATTGAAAATTTTCTAAAATCAGTAACCTTACTTCATGCAAATGCACTTGCTATTTACTTTCCCATTTAAATAAACCATTTACAAACATACACACATACGTGTGTGTATATATATATATACCTTAAACAAAAAATATAGAAAAAGAACCCTATATCGATTCATTTTCAACCCATGAATGTCAAACACTAACCCCGAACTTTCCATTACTAATAGTACTTGATCAACTTGGAAACTGTAACCGAATATTACACCATCCCTTGACCCCAAAAAAGAAATGGAGTGCTCTCTAATAAAGAAAATCCTCCTCATGCTTCTTCTCTCAAATACGATCAAGGGTTTTTTGGTTTGAAACCATATGGATCAATGGACCGGGGGAGAAAAGAGGGATTCCTAATTGTAAAACGACAGGGCGAGGGGAAAACCTGTTGTACATTGTTGTACATTGTTGTACATTGTTGTACATTGTTGTATAGTGATGGACCAAATTTTAGAGTATCATCATTCCTATACATGTTAAAGGGTAAAGTAGAGTCATATTGGTCTTTATTATTGCCATCCTCAATCAAAAACCCTAATTTTTTTATATGTGTTAAAGTTGTTCTAACTCGATAATATATGATTCTCAAGCGAAAAGATGATTTGTTCCCTCATACTGCCAAAAATTATGAGACAGCATTCGTGTTCACCGTCTAGCAATGACTAGCATGGCCAGATTATCATATCTTTTTGTTTCATTTGTTAATTTTTATGTACCCAACCAACGGACAGGTATAGCACTAATTATAAATGTGTGAAATAAAAAATGAAAAAGTAATAGATATAATAAAATAGAGTAAATAAATAACTATTCAAGAGAAAAGATGATTTGTGTCCTCACAGTGAAATTTTGAGACATCATTCGTGTTCACCGCCTAGCAATGACTAGCATGGCCAGATTAACATACTTTTTGTTTCATTTGTTAATTCTTATATACCAGACCAACGGACAGGTATAGCACTAATTATAAATGTGTGAAATGAAAAAGTAATAGATATAAAATAAAGTAAATAAATAACTATTCAAGAGAAAAGATTATTTGTGCCCTCATAGTGCCAAAATTTTTGAGACATCATTCGTGTTCACCGCTTAGCAATGACTTGCATGGCCAAATTAATATATCTTTTTGTTTCATTTGTTAATTCTTATGTACCCGACCGACTGATATGTATAGCACTAATTATAAATGTGTGAAATGAAAAATGAAAAGATAATAGATATAAGTAAATAAATAACTATATGATATATAATGTAAGTTTTTAAAATTAATTCACTACGTATTTATGATATTATTAATAAAAAATATTCAATACTGGATCCATTTTTAAAGTATTGATAAGATGATTATAATGATATAATTTGTAAATAAAAAAACTTATTTTTTTATGTGTTTTAGTTCAAATACGATTATTTATGTTAAAATAATAAGGGTGTAAAATAAAAATTGAAAAAGAAGGGTTATAAAATAAATTAAATAACTAATTTTAAGGATATAAATTGTAATTTAAAAATTAAAAATAATTTGAATATGAATATTATTTTTGAACATGGAAGTTTCAAGAAGGTTGTGCAGCTTCAAAACTTGTGCATCATATATAAAAATAGATATCTACTAAAATTCAGCATGTAATTGTTTAACATGTTTATA
>NW_020201538.1:41396-42769 GCF_001531365.2 Cynara cardunculus var. scolymus
AGGGGTGCAAAATAAAAAATTAAGATATTGAAAACAAGTTTTAAAAATAATCCTTTATGTGTTTATATTATTTAATAATATGATTAAATCCAAAAATATTCAATATTTAGTTCATTTTGAAGATATTGATAAAACGATTATAGAAAAAGAAACATACTTTTTAATATATTTGGTTATGTATGTTAATATGATAAAGGTGTAAAATAAAAAATGAAAAAGAAAGGGATATAAAGTAAATCAAATAACTAATTATAAGGTACTAGTAGTGTACACGCGCAATGCGGCGGGATGTGAAATTTTGAAAAGATGTAAACGGACATATAGATTACGGATAAAAACTATTAGACCATTTTGTTCTATCAGGATATCAAAAGAAGCTGTAAAGATTAGTTCAAAAAGCATGACATAGAAAAAGAGAGATTGCATCCAAAAACAGGGTATCATTTTAGTATCTAAAAAGCATAAACATAGAAAAAGGGAGGTCCCTGAAAGTACTATGTGTATCTAAAAGGCATAAAACAGAAAGTTAATGAACCCAAACAGATTAAAAGAATCATAAACGGGTATAAACCCAAACTCTTCATACACAGAATCACTGATGCCACGCAGATATCTACTGACTAAGAATCAAAACCGCTAATTATAYACACACACATATATACTATGTGTATATCAAGTTTTTTTACCTGGAAATCAAAAGAACATGGCATAATTCATGAACAAATGAAACTACCTTTTTTAATTGTTTTGGCCGGTGGAGCTACAACRRMAGCAGTTGAATCAACCTAACCAAAATCAAAACAAAATAGATTCATCAAACATAAATACTTCTACATACARAGGCACRCGTATATACAGAACAGAAAGAAACTTCATCTTGAATAATATCAATGACTGTACTTTGGAGGCGGACTTCTTGGTCGATTTACCCATTTGGAGAATCGAATAGGAACGTAAAAACCCAGAATTCCAAGAAGTGATGAATGAAGAAGATCAAATGCAACTCCCCTATGAAATCAGAGGACCGTTCACAAGTCCCATTGCAAGATGATCTTCCTATCCCAATTTTGCAGGCTTTGATCTTTTGTTTTTGGTTACAACAGAACCCAAAAAGAAAGAAATATAAGAAAAAAAAATGACAGACACCCAGATATCTACTGACTAAGAATCAAAACACCAGTGATGAAATCAGAGGACCGTTCACAAGTCCCATGATGCAATTCTTCCCATGATCTTTCTAATTCTATACATCTTGTTAATCATATTCTTTCTAGTGGAGCTTATGGATCAAAAGATGAAGATCTTAAGAAAACAGAGATAAACTTATTCTCTAATAATATTATTCAAACCAAAGAAGGATATATATATATATA